>NC_089748.1:50946097-51008597 GCF_040412425.1 Macrobrachium rosenbergii
TTAGCTGCAGAACTGTTAAAGCTTTAATTAGATAGCTGTACTTCATTTCACACTATTTTACTACAAAGTAATATTTACTAGCATACATGCAGAAGAAGAATACTCTTTAAAAAGCAAATAAAGGTTCTAATAATAATTAAAAAAATACGAAAGCCACAGATCGTATCTTCGTAGGTAAATTTTTGACGGGATGGAAAACACAACTTCAGTAGCAAATGTGAGTCTTCTAGAATAGATGGGCTTTGAATTATAAGAAATTCCTCATCCCCCCAACCTCTCTCTCTCTCTCTCTCTCTCTCTCTCTCTCTCTCTCTGAGGCTGTTGACGACGAAGTTGATATCGAACCAGTTGGCGTAAACATTAATCTTGGTAGAAGTTATCTTATTTATCCTGTAAAAGATTGCTTGCAGACAACCCTCCCTTAAGGCTCTGAGAGAGAGAGAGAGAGAGAGAGAGAGAGAGAGAGAGAGAGAGTACACCTATGAGATACAAGCCATGAAGTCATCAAATTACTGTGCAAACACCCACAAAAAAAAAGAAAAATTATCCTGTGAAAGACGACTGAAGATAGAAAATATACAAACAAAATAATTAAATGTATTAAAAACAAACATTCAAGAACCAACAAACAAACATAAGTAGCCTATACAAAAAACGGTTATTAACATTTGAATTAGAATTTCAATGTCTCCTAATCTTACTCGTATGTACGTCAATAAAAATACCATGAAGGATGATACAGAGTTTTGGAAATAAAGGTCCACCGGTAATGTGAATACCCGGTCTATAAAACATAGGCGTGCTGATTTTAGATGCGCAGGCGTCAAAGCGACTGCGGACGCCATCCGCTCAAACAGCCTTTGAAAGCTGGCCAAACAAGATACATTAAGACGTATGGTTTAAACCGTCGAAATGTACAATAAAATAATCGTGATTACAAAGTAAGAAAACGAAGCCATTTTCAGAGTATTATAATTTTTTCAGAGGAATCAGAGCTAAATTCTAAAAGAAAAAAAAAATTAACAGACTTTGGTTTCGAAAAGAAATACCCAGAATTAATCAACCCTCACAAAAGCAATGCCTACTGAAAGCAGATCCTATGCACTGGAAACTTCAAAAAGGAGGTTTTACGCAGAAATCACAAAGAACTAAATAATCTGATCAGTTACTTTAAATCGTCCAAAGCACCCCATTTTCTACCTCCGACTTGCCGACAGGCATAATCTCTTCCTCGCCCTCTAATTCTTCTCATCTCTACTAGAATTTATTCCTATGTCAGACTCTCCTCGTCAAATTTCCATCAGTAATCGCTAATTAATTCTAAGTTGAATAACTTAGTCAGGATCTTATTTGCGGTCAGGCTGTGTGGAAGATGTAGGATTCGCCGAAATTTGTCGAGTTACGACGTGATTCGAATTCCGCGATCGGCATTTAGTTCATAATTGAATGTTCTGGTGTGATCTAGTGCACTGCGAAACATATACTTGAAATATCGCCGGGGAAATGAAGCCTCTCATAAGTGCACATTACTTTCCGCGAAAAATATAACGACCTTAAGAAATTCTTCTTGGAATTTACTCAGGATTCAGATGGCAAATTTATGACACACACGCGCATGTACATACATCTCTCTCTCTCTCTCTCTCTCTCTCTCTCTTTCTCTCTTTCTCTCTCTCTCTCTCTCTCTCTCTCTCTCTCTCTCTCTCTCTCTCTATATATATATATATATATATATATATATATATATATATATATATATATATACAACACACACACACACACACACACACACACACACACACACATATATATATATATATATATATATATATATATATATATATATATATTCTTCTTGGAATGTATTGTGAATTCGGATGCCAAATTTATGACACACACACACACACACTCTCTCTCTCTCTCTCTCTTTCTCTCTCTCTCTCTCTCTCTCTCTCTCTCTCTCTCTCTCTCTCTCTCTCTCTCTCTCTATATATATATATATATATATATATATATATATATATATATATATATATGTGTGTGTGTGTGTGTGTGTGTGTGTGTGTGTGTGTGTGTGTGTGTACATAAATTTAGGATCTGTTGCTTGAATTTCCGATGTATCAAGTTGTCGGTTATTTTTTTTTTTTAAACAGAAGAATGGACGATTAAAACATCTAAATTCTTTTCCTTAGTTGCTAAAAACAGATTTTTAAGAGTAAGTATGGCAGAGAGAGAGCGTGACAATGTGTGTGTGTGTGTATGTGTATGAGAGAGAGAGAGAGAGAGAGAGAGAGAGAGAGAGAGAGAGAGAGAGAGAGAGAGAGAGAGATAACCCAGTGCAAAATACCATAACTTAATTACAGTTGTATTAAAAGACTTCCTATGTACAGACACGAGAGAGGGAGAACCTACTACCATCACCTGACACTGGGTCTGTCTCAGAAAAGAAAATAAAGAAATGAAAGAAATCAGGGAGGCAGTTAAAGTGAAAACCGCACGATAGAGATATTTAAATAAATAAGACACTTTTCTCTGTAATATTTAGACTTTCAGAACGTTCGCCTTATATTTTATACTTCGTTCCTTATGTCGTATTTCGTTTACAATGCAGTCACTGATACTGTAATTACAAAGTTACATCTTAAGAATAAAAGTTTATTTAAGCAAATTTCATTATAAACTTATGAATCTTGGGACTCGTTTTGGTAAAAAAAATTAATTTTAGGGGCAATCCATATTCACGAGTAATCCATATTCACGACTTACTATTCTTCTGTTAAAAAGTAAACTATCTTACCTCTTAGTGAAATAAAATGAAGAGTCCTTCTTTTCACTGCTAGGATAATGCACAGAACGTCGTGACTATCAGACTAATGCCTTTGCTTTGCTAAGACTAGACAGCGAAAAAACAGAAACAAACTTGGGAAAAGATATACAATATCTCTTTATGGAAGCGAATGCCCAGCCTCTTGAAAGATGGACGAATCATGAAAACGGCAATAGAGATTCAAAGTTGAATCAATCTATCCTACTTTGATCAATCACGACCCTCGACCCCTTGGTTTAACTCTGTGTTGCAACGCTGTAGCGATCTCTCTTTAATAAAGATCAGTCTGACACAACCAATAAAATGTATATTATACTTATATACGTATTTTTAACATTTACTTTTAGAAGCGAGCCAGGTTGATTGGCTGTGTTCCGTTCAGCTGCTTTGCACAGAGATAACTCTTTACTGACGAAAACATCTTGAGGCTCCAAAGCATAAATAACTAGTAAACTTCCCTAACTTCAGTTTGTTTAGTACTATCATTCATTCATTTGTTCATTGAACATGTGAGCTCAGAAATTCATCCTAACATCTCGTTAAAGAAACTGGTATATCATAAGCCATTTTTAACCGGCAAATAGTAGCAACGACTAATTGCTACTCTTGCCACCTAAAAAACCTAGCTAGTACACTATTTCAGTGAACAAGACAAGTGAAATTATTTGTGCAGAGCTACAATACATTTGTGTATGTCCCAAGAAAACAAAATCCTCTTACTTATTAAAACCAAAGAATCATAAATTACAAACCAAATCAAATACTTATAAATCACCAAACAATTGTTGAAAGACTATTAGCTGAAAATCACGTGATTTATGGCATGTTAACAAATCTCTTTATAAGCAACCACCAGTGGTAAAGATGAAATTCTAAAGGATATTGTGTGTTAAGGTAAGATTAAAGGCTTTCTATAAAACCCTTCTGTAGACCTCTCTTGCGTCCATATATCAAATATGACCATAAACTGTCACAGGGCCTTTGCACAAGAGATGGCCACATGTCATTAAAGAACAGAAGGAAGGCTATATATTTATCACATTGAAAAGAAAACAGGCCTTTAAATAATTGTTTACCACGTATGAAATATTGGGTGATTCTGAATGGGAAAGATGTGCTCCCAAGAGTCCCAACTAACAATTACATTACAACAATAGCAACAGAGCAAATGCATAAAAGGATCAAACACGATCTAGAAAAATTTTGTAGAACATTTCCTCTTCCATTTCTAAATAATTTCCATGGTCAGTGCCAGCATGGGACTCTCAAAAAAAAAAAAAAAAATAATAATAATAAAAGAAAATTTCAACAACAGAGAAAATACATAAAAGGAACCAACAGGTCCTAGACATTTTGTTGTACAATATTTTCCTCTTCCATTTCTAAATAATTTCCATGGTCAGTGTCAGCGTGGGTCTGAAAAAATAATATTAATAAAAAAGGAACAAAACTAGATTTCATCAACATCAACAACAACAACAACAACAACAACAACAACAGAGCAAATAAATAAAAGGAACCAACACGCCCTAGAAATTTTGTTGTAGAATATTTCCTCTTCCATTTCCAAATAATTTCCATGGTCAACAACAGTGTCAGGTCTTTATTTCCTCTTCCATTTCTAAATAATTTCCATGGTCAGATTCTCAAAAAATAATAATTTAATAATAATAAAAGGAAAGATAAAAATGATTTCCATGGTCAGTGTTAGCGTGGGACTAAAAAAATAATTTAAAAAAACAACAACAGACAAAATGGATGAAAGGAACCAACAGTTCCTAGAAATTTTTTTGTAGAATATTTTCTTCTTCTAATTTTCTACATAATTTCCATGGTCAGTGTCAGCGTGGGACTAAAAAAAATATTATTAATAAAAAAAAACTAGATTTCAACAACAGAGAAAATGCATAAAAGGAACCAACAGGTCCTCGAAATTTTGTTGTAGATTATTTCCTCTTCCATTTCTAAATAATTTCCATGGTCAGTGTAAGTGGGCAATTCTCAAAAAAATAATAATAACAATAAAAGAAAAAACTAGATTTCAACAACAAAAGAGAAAATGCATAAAAGGAACCAACAGGCCCTCGAAATTTTGTTGTAGAATATTTTCCTCTTCCATTTCTAAATGATTTCGCATGGTCAGTGTCAGCGTGGGACTAAAAAAAAAAAAAAAAAATAATAAAAACTAGATTTCGAGGCCAGGAGGGGATACTTGACGAAAGGAAGAGTGACGACCATTATTAGAGGTAAACCAGCCTTGGTTTGGTTGCTTCATCCATCATGCTGATAAGGTCCTTGTCTTAAATAGAAGCTTCGATTTATCATTTTCTTTCAATATTTTCTGGGCCTGTTTCTGTCAAAAGTCTTGGTTATTTATCTTGGAGGAATTTTAGGTCAATTCTATTGCAAGATTTCATTTTTAAGCTATGATTGTTCGTCAACTTGAGTATTGGAAAGAAATTCTAGTTCCTGTTCTGTCAAGGACGCAAAATTTCTTCCGCATAATGAACAAAGACAAACATGAAAAATAAGACCATTATTACTTTATAAGTGTTTGAAAGTCTTTGCAACGAACGATTATGAGAAAATGGAGGATTCATTCGAAAAGACTTCTTCAAATAACTTCCAACGAATCTAGCGTTTATGTGATTCAACAAAATTTGAGGCCGTAATAATAAGATTAAAGTTGTATCTTTCTCTTATTCTGCGTTTACAGATGTGGACATTTTCCTTTACGTTTTTATTTCGGATTTAATTCCTAGTCTATAATGTTACTTCCTGAACCCACACAACTTCGAACCTGTCAACAGCCAAGTTTCAACAAACTCGACAAAAACAAACCGTTGCTAAGAGAAAATCATGAAAATTTGTCAAACTGTTTTTCGTGGCAATAATCAGTCAAAGGAGCTTCTACTGTAGCAGTCTCTGTTCGTCGTTCACAATGATTAAAAGAGTAAAGAAAAAAGAAATAGGATAAATAAATTAAAAAAAAACGAAGCCAAAGTTGCCAAACTTTGTTTCGCAGTAATAATCAGTCAAAGGAGCTTCTGTTGTAGCAGTTTCTGTTCGTCGTTCACAATGATTAAAAGAGTAAAGAAAAAAAAAACTAGGATAAATAAATAAAACGAAGCCAGCACGTTAGCTGTCAATAAAAACCAACCCACAAAAGCGCCATTCGCGATAAGGATGCTAAAAAAAAAAAAAAAAAAAATAAGGATGATAGCATCTCGTTGGGTCAAAACGACCAAAAAATAATTACATCAACACCCGTGTCTTGACTCTTGATTAAAAAAAACAACACACATTTTACAAAAAAAAAAAAAATACGCAAAAGGTAAAAAATAATATCTCTGGCGCTAGCACAAACCACTTTCGCGATTTATTCCAAGAGGAATAAAGATAAGCACATCTGACAAACAAGGAAATGATATGAATGCTTCTCGACCTATTTCTAGAATAAAAAAGTAAAAAATGCGCCGAAGTTTCTCCGGCGCAATCGAATTTTCTGTACAGCGTGTAATCAAGGCCACCGAAAATAGATCTATCTTTCGGTGGGCTCGGTATGATGCTGCATGAGCCGCGGCCCATGAGACTTTAACCACGGCTCGGTGGTGGCCTTTTCTGTATCGTTGGCGAATGCACGATTATGACTAACTTTAACCTTAAATAAAATAAAAACTACTGAGACTAGAGGGCTGCAATTTGGTACGTTTGATGATTGGAGGGTGGATGATCAACATACCAATTTGCAGCTCTCTCTAGGCTGAGGAGCTTTTAAGATCTGAGGGCGGACAGACAAAGTGCGGACAGAAAAAACTGCGGACAGAATAAAGTGCGGACGGACAGACAAAGCCGTCACAATAGTTTTCTTTTACAGAAGACTAAAATAGAACACGCCTCTAGAACTGACGAAGATAATCTAGGCGCGTCCATCACTAGGAACGACGTTTTTCTTCAAGATTTATTCCTAGAAAAGATAAGGGCCTCTGGTGTTAACGAAGGCAAGTTTTCTTTACGTGTGTTAGTTCCTGAAAATATTAAAAAAAAAAAAAAAATAATAATAAAGGGACTTCTTTGGGAATCGGGAAGACCCGTTTTTAGAACTAGTCCTTTATTAATTAAACGGAAGAATATGAAACTATATTTTGTATTTTGATTTCACCATTTTCCAAGAATTCTTATTCCCTTTTCGTTGACAAATTCTTTATGTCACTTTATAATTACTCGAATTTAATATACTTTAACATGGGAAATACATATGTTTTTTGCTACTGAGCGTGTATACATTTTTTCTTTATATTTCATAAATGTATATCTGTATGAACTTCGCACACACTATATGTATGTATGTATGTATGTATGTATGTATGTATGTATGTATGTATGTATGTATGTATGTATATTTATATATGTATATATATATATATATATATATATATATATATATATATATATATATATATATATATATATATATATATATATATATATATATATATATATATATATATATATATATATACATATATAAGTTTGGGCAGTTTTCTAAACAAAGCCGACAGTAACTTCTCGTTTTGACACAAAAATGTAGTGACCCCAAAGTATTTTCTTTACCTTTCGGGCATCGTAGTATACAATTTTCAAGGGAGAAAGACAAGAGAAACGTCATGCAATATTCGGGATAAAGGAAAGGAAATGCCATGAACTGCAAAAGAACAGAGAGAGAGAGAGAGAGAGAGAGAGAGAGAGAGAGAGAGAGAGAGAGAGAGAGAGAGATCCACTGGATTATCTGTAATGAGAGATCGGACGACAACGCCACCACAACTCCCGGAGAGAAACTTGTTTTAACATCGTTTGAGTGATGTTTCTTTCTCACGCAAGACCGTCACTTAGGCTCAGTGAAATATCACTGTAAAACCATATACCTGGAGCTCTTCAGGGCTAGAGGGGCGGTGCCTTTCCAACTCTAGCTCAAATGATTAGACTAGTCACTCCATATCGGAGGAAAAAAAGGCTTTGGGAGTGCGTAGCCTCTCTCTCTCTCTCTCTCTCTCTCTCTCTCTCTCTCTCTCTCTCTTTATAGAGATGCGATTTTAGCGTGTTGCCACGTCTGTTTCAGAAGGGGCACGTGTCGTCGGCTACCTTATAAGGGCCTTCTACATTTCATGGTGCATTGGTTTTAATTATGCTCAGAGTTCTCTGAAAACTCAACAGGCGTTCTTCAGGGGATGCATCCTTAGGTGTTTGTGCGAGTTGATAATGATGTTTTGCTATGCTGTTCACGTCAAAAGGGAAAAGGTAGGTGTGATATTAATCTTACTGTTTCTTTCTTTAAACCGTGAGGCCTTCATAGAGCCAGTTTTAATAATATATAAAAAGTTTTAAATTGTAAACCTATAAACAGGTTTCTTTTAGGACATCCCCTTATCAGTCATAAACAAGAAGAAACGTCTCGATTAAGAAAGTTACTTAACACGTTCATCAGCTGTATCCCGGAGGTGGAAATGACATATATCAAGGAAACAGAAAGAACTGATATCGAAAAAACTTTGCTGATTCATTTTCAAGGTGGCTAATGTATAACGTTTAATATAACCAGTTCGAAGTGTATTTGGCAACATGAAGTCTTATGAGAGAGAGAGAGAGAGAGAGAGAGAGAGAGAGAGAGAGAGAGAGAGAGAGAGTGTGTGTTTGAGGCCATAGCCAAGGCCGGGACAATATATGCATATACTGTATATATTATATTAACTTCCTTGGCTGCCTTTCTGTCTGTGTGTGGCTGCGCGCGCGCGTGTGTGTGTGTGTCTCCCTCCCACTCCCCCTCCCCTCCCTTCCCACTTCCCCTTCCCCTCCCCTAATGCAGCTGGTTCATAGCTACCACATGAAGTTAATTAAACACTTCATAAATTCTAGAGGTCAAGCAAGTTATATTTATAAGACGTCTTCACTACTCCAGGATCCTTTGAAGTCGTCTTCAGCTCTTGAAGTATTCCTGGAGAAACGCCCATTGGATTATAACGTCTTATTGAAGTCTTAAAGACTCCAGGATCATGTGAAGCCGTCTTCAGCTGGAGAACCGCCCATTGGATTACAAAGTCTTCTTGAAGACATCTTCACGACTCCAGGATCCTGTGAAGCCATCTTCAGCTCCTAAAGAATTCCTGGATAAACACCCACTGGATTATCGCGGCTTCCTGAAGAAGTCTTCAAGAATACAACTGTCTTCGCCCCTTTCTGCTTTGGATTACAAAGTTTTCTCCTGCATTATGAGGATCACAGTAAATACTACTCCTGTTATACAACTTCAATATTAATTACATCAGAACTTCAACAAATGAATTTTATATGAGAGAGAGGTGATCTTATACCAGTAGGAACTATTGCCTTTGGGAATCAATCCTGATAGAGAGAGAGAGAGAGAGAGAGAGAGAGAGAGAGAGAGAGAGAGAGAGAGAGAGAGAGAGAGAATTATTCCGTATGAACTCATTAATTCTGTTCCTAATACGTCTTATTAAACATTACCATTTAAATAATGAAATTTGTCACTTTATTATTACAATCTTTGTATTGACGTATTTTGAAATTTCATTTTGCTTTGCTATAAAAGTTAACCGTGTCTTCTTGCAAAGATCAGTACCATCTTTAGTAGGCGAGTACCCAGCGAGGATTTTAACTAGCTCAGATTCATTAAATCTGTTGGAAGAAAATCGCCAAACACTTGCTTGGAACATTTTGAGATGCTCTCCAAAAACGCTAAAACACAAGATTTGAATCCATCCGTTGGCTGGGCGAGAAGCTGTCCTCCCTAAGAAACACTTGGAATGGAGGACTCGACAAGGCGAAGCCCTCTACGAAGCAATGAGAGAATCAAGCGTGACGGCGGAATTCGAATGGTCTTGATGTTTCGCCGGAACTTCGACCCCTGGAACAAGGAACTGGAGCAGATTGTTCCCTTGCTGACGATGGCGGACGATCCCTTAGCTCATCTCCATCCCCAAAGAAAACGCCTCAATAAAGGAGAAAACAGACTTTGGAGTTCGGCGCATGCGAGAATGGAATTTCTCTCGTCCTTCCAGGATTTTCCTTGAAAACATATTGGAATCCTTCAGCCTCCGGCTCCTGGAAGGACGAGAGAAATGCCAATCGCGCATGAGCTGAGCTCCAAAATCTCTAGGAACAACCTCCGTAAAGCTTCAGAGAGAGCAAGTGTCATATTTGAAAAGCTGGGTTAGAGAAAGCAAAGTGTATGATGAAGCGAGAGCTGCATCACGACAACGGAAATGGAAATTCAGAAGAGGACGCAAAAACTAGAAGGCCCTTCTCAGGATGGAGTCCGAAAGCTGCCTACGCAAGCTCTCCTCTAAAGATAAGGATGAGGCCCAAAAGGCCCCAAGGCTCGCCAGCCTCTTAAGGGCAGCCTTGAAGGGAAGGGTCCGACCCAGAGGCTGCTTCCTCGGAGGAAGGCAGGTATCCTGCCAGGCTGGGGAAGCGGGCCTGGGGAGGGCCCAAGAAATTCAAGGATGAGGCCCAAAAGCCCCCAAGGCTCGCCAGCCTCCTAAGGGCAGCCTTGAAGGGAAGGGTCCGACCCAGAGGCTGCTTCCTCGGAGGAAGGCAGGTATCCTGCCAGGCTGGGGAAGCGGGCCTGGAGAGGGCCCAAGAACTTCAAGGATGAGGCCCAAAAGGCCCCAAGGCTCGCCAGCCTCTTAAGCGCAGCCTTGAAGGGAAGGGTCCGACCCAGAGGCTGCTTCCTCGGAGGAAGGCAGGTATCCTGCCAGGCTGGGGAAGCGGGCCTGGAGAGGGCCCAAGAACTTCAAGGATGAGGCCCAAAAGGCCCCAAGGTTCGCCAGCCTCTTAAGGGCAGCCTTGAAGGGAAGAGTCCGACCCAGAGGCTGCTTCCTCGGAAGAAGGTAGGTATCCTGCCAGGCTGGGGAAGCGGGCCTGGAGAGGGCCCAAGAACTTCAAGGATGAGGCCCAAAAGGCCCCAAGGCTCGCCAGCCTCTTAAGGGCAGCCTTGAAGGGAAGGGTCCGACCCAGAGGCTGCTTCCTCGGAGGAAGGCAGATATCCTGCCAGGCTGGGGAAGCGGGCCTGGAGAGGGCCCAAGAACTTCAAGGATGAGGCCCAAAAGGCCCCAAGGTTCGCCAGCCTCTTAAGGGCAGCCTTGAAGGGAAGGGTCCGACCCAGAGGCTGCTTCCTCGGAGGAAGGCAGGTATCCTGCCAGGCTGGGGAAGCGGGCCTGGAGAGGGCCCAAGAACTTCAAGGATGAGGCCCAAAAGGCCCCAAGGCTCGCCAGCCTCTTAAGGGCAGCCTTGAAGGGAAGGGTCCGACCCAGAGGCTGCTTCCTCGGAGGAAGACAGGTATCCTGCCAGGCTGGGGAAGCGGGCCTGGAGAGGGCCCAAGAACTTCAAGGATGAGGCCCAAAAGGCCCCAAGGTTCGCCAGTCTTTGACGGCACCCTTGAAGGGAAGGGTCCGACCCAGAGGCTGCTTCCTCGGAGGAAGGCAGGTATCCTGCCAGGCTGGGGAAGTGGGCCTGGGGAGGGCCCAAGAACTTCAGGGATGAGGCCCAAAAGTCCCCAAGGCTTTCCAGTCTCTTGAGGGCACCCTTGAAGGGAAAGGTCTGACCCAGAGGCTGCTTCCTCGGAGGAAGGCAGGTATCCTGCCAGGCTGGGGAAGTGGGCCTGGGGAGGGCCCAAGAACTTCAAGGATGAGGCCCAAAAGTCCCCAAGGCTTTCCAGTCTCTTGAGGGCACCCTTGAAGGGAAAGGTCTGACCCAGAGGCTGCTTCCTCGGAGGAAGGCAGGTATCCTGACAGGCTTTTAAATGAATAAATGAATGAGTAATGGGAGGTGTAGTTGCAGAATGTCCCATAAACAAAGAAACTGAAATCGAAGGTTATATAAGGGTTAATGACGAAACTATGGACCAGTCCAAAAATTCAAAATGGCCGATAGTTTAGATTATGACCATCAAACATACAGCAACTGTGTGTGGCATCTGAAATAACCCAACAGCTACCGATTCTCAAATCAATTAAGCAAAAAGAACTTGAAACTATAAAAGTCTTACTTCCAAACCAATCATGTTTAGGCAACGTCCGATAACTTCAATTCCGAACATGGCCACTTCAGTTTATGTAGGAACAAACTAACACTAAGACCTTGTACCATATTGTTAAACAATGGAGAAGATCAATTAGAACCAATTGAACATGGTCTGAATCACCCTTCATTGCACTTAGCTCTATCTACATGACAAAAAAGTTGATGAATGCCATCTTCTGTTAAGCCCTCAACCGAGAACCTTGCTTCACTTCGATCATTTTAATTTAGAGTGACATTTTCTTTGCAGGGATTTACGTGTCTGCTTACCTTAGAAGTTATATTTCTTTAAATGTTAACGCGACGAAGTTCAGCTATTAAACTGAAATTTCATAAACAAGGTCTCTGTGGGGAGCCGATAATACTGAACTGTTAAAGTACAAGGAAACGTTACAAGAACAGAATTTATCAAATACCTAACGAACGGAACCTATCCCTTTAAGAACGTTAAACCCCTCTCTTAAATATGGTGTTAACAGATCGTCCTCTAAGCATAAGAGCAATAATAATTAACCAAACTCGCTGAAACAAAGACGCCAATCGTAGGCTTAATCTAGGCTCATCCCAAAAACTGAGAGAGGTAGAGCATTCTCGATAAAGGGGGAAGTGGGAGTGAGGGGGAGTGAAGGAGGTTAGAGACTAAATCAAGAAGCGATAGGAGGAGGAAGAGAAGGGGGCGGAGAAGGGAGAGAGAAAAAAAAGGAATAAAGCAGAGAAACAGGAGAAGCAGGAAGGAGGAAGATGGGAGTGAGGGAGAGTGGAGGAGGCCAGAGACTAAATCAAGAACGACGGGATAGGGAGGTAGGAGGAGGAGGAGGAGGAAGAGGGAAGAAGATGTTGAGGAGGAGGAGGAGGAGGAGAAGGAGGAGGAGAAAAGGTTGAGGAGGAGGAGGAGGAGAAAGAGGTTGAGGAGGAGGAGGAGGAGGAGAAAGAGGTTGAGGAGGAGGAGGGAGGAGGAGGTTGAGGAGGAAGAGGAGGAGGTTGAGGAGGAAGAGGAGGAGGGAGGAGGAGGAAGAGGAAGAGGAGGAGGGAGGAGGAGGAAGAGGAAGAGGAGGAGGGAGGAGGAAGAAGAAGACGAGGAGGAGGGACGAGGAAGAAGAAGAAGAGGAGGAGGGAGGAGGAAGAAGAAGAAGAAGAGGAGGAGGAGGAGGAAGAAGAAGAAGAAGAGGAAGAGGAGGAGGAGGAGGAGGAGGAGGAGGAGGAGGAGGAGGAGGAGGAGGAGGAGGAGAAAAAAACAAAAGAATAACGTGAAAGGAACAAGAGAAGCAGGACGCTCCGTCCGATGTTAGACGTCGGCGGCATAATTCGGCAATATTTAGCAAGGGCCAAAAGGCACTTTAGCCTCCGCCCCTGGCACGGTTGACAGACTAAAGGGCCGTGTAATGGCCCATTCACTTGTTTAATTAAAGAACTTGTAATGTTTACGGTCCCGGGACATTCGCATTCACAAGCGAAAATAAAAAGAAAAAAGAAAAAAGTTTCCGAAGTTGAAAAAAAAACACGAATGAGTCTTAACACTCGTATTACACCAGAATTTCAACTCATTCTGATTTCAGCTCGAAATTAAACCTGATGTTTGAGGGTGCGCGTGAATTCTCAGGAAATATCAACTTATGAAAAACTAAAGGTCCAGTTTCTTACCAAATGAGCAATGGGCCGAGAGAAATGAACGTCTTCTGAGATATATACGAAATTAACGTCTTTTCATATACAAACGAAGACCAGCAAAAAATATCATTCGTTAGTTGAATTGAATTGAATATAGAATTTAGGCCGAAGGCCAAGCACTGGGACCTATGAGGTCATTCGGCGCTGAAACGGAAATTGACAGTGAAAGGTTTGAAAGGTGTAACAGGAAGAAAACCTCGCAGTTCCACTATGAATCAATTGTTAGGAGAGGCTGGAAAGTAAGATGGATGAAAGAGAATATGGAAGAAGGTACAGCAAAAGGAACGAAAGGGGTTGCAGCTAGCGGCCGAATTGGCACTGCACAAAGAACCTTAAGCAATACCTACAGTGCACCATTTGTTAGTTAACATCTTCATAGACTGCCAATCAAGGTTTAAAAAAAAGCAAATAACCTCAGGACATAATTCACCACACAATTCGCAAAGATGTAATCACCATACCTAGTTTTTCCTTGCAAAACAAAATGGGAAAAGTAACATCGTACATACGACAAGGAATGACATTCATCTGACCAAATCACTGTACCTGAATTCAGAGACAAAAGGCTGAGTCGTCTAGCCAAATATATACATGATTTTCGCTGTCAACAAGTGCACTTTTTCCACGCAATGAAACAGAGCATTTATCCAGGAAGGCAAATAATTTCACCCTTTAGACTACCTCCAAGAAGCACAATTTACCAGATATTTATTTTGGCGAATCGTGCCATTAACCCTCTCGCTTGGATTCCTACGAAGGAAACCGAGAAAAACTGCATTGCCTCAAAAGATCCGTAAATAATTTGATTATTAGCTACTTTATTGTCGGTTTTCAAAGGAACAAATGCTAGAAGCAATTAATGACCGACACATACACACGCCTACACTCTCAGGCACACACATATATACTGTATGTATACATATATATGTGTGTATGTGTGCATGAGAGTGTAGACGTGTGTGTAGGTCACTAATTGCTTGTAGCAATTAATGTGTGTGTGTGTGTGTAATATATACATATATTTATATATATATATATATATATATATATATATATATATATATATATATATATATATATATATATATATATATATATATATATATATATATATATATATATATATATATATATATATATATATATATATATATATATATATATAACACGATTATCCTCTGACCTATATTAGCTCTGGCCACATGAGAAGAGAGGAGGGAGGCAGGGCAGAATTTTCAAAGATGTATAAGATTAAGCGCATCAGAAAATGCTCCCATTTTCCTTGAGCTACTTCTACAGGAAGAACAGATCCAACCCAAGAAGCAGATTTAAAACGCAATGAAAATGAACTAAAAAAAAAAATAGAACAACTGAATTTCAGCATCCTATTCCAGATTTACAACCTTTTAGCCAGCTCCGAAGCAGACAAAGAATCAGATCTTCCCTGTGACAACGGCATGACAACACCCACACTCGCGCGCATATTCAACCAACTAATCAAAAGACGCAGTCACATCAAGGAGAGAGAGCGGACAACAGTGACCGATGAACAATATGGGGATACTCGAGTCACGTTATCTCCCATAACAGTCGAGTCCTCCCTCAGATGACAAGATACAGCTAACGAGTCATCAGCGACAATTTCGATACACAAGAGATGTCGTTCGTCCACTTGCCTCGTTCCCTATAGAAGTTGTCTTGTTTCTCATTTTGGGTGATTGAGGTGGAGAGGACCTTCTCTTTGCATGTGCGTATTTTTGGATCATTTAGGTTTCACTTATTTTCTTCCGGAATGCATATTAACGTCCTGGATTACGGGCTGCTCTGTGAGCAAGAGCCCGTGCTGGCATAAAGCCAGCTCAATCAACAACAACAACAATGTCCTGAAAACTAATATATGACCTTGAAGACAACTGATCAGTACATCAAATGTAGGCTTGAAAAGAGGAAGCAAACGTGTTGTATATTGAAAAGTATTTAATGAAACTATTTCGTTTTTATGTAGAACAATTTGCAGGCACTTGGTACTTGCCTCCCAATCTGACTTTTTCATTCTGGGCTAAATCTAACTAAGCAAATCATCGAGTGAATGAACTATCGTATATCAAAGGATTAAATTGCATGCTTTGTTGACTTTAGTTATATGCCTTCAACTTTACGAATTTATAACAGCTAAGATAACTGCATAAGATTAAATACAGTTAACCTATATATTTCTTTCGGTCATTTCAAAGGCACGGACCTAAAATATCAGAACGCTGTTGGATAACATAATCTTTTGAATAGAGATAGCAATTACTATTGTTCTACTTATTTTACATCAATGATTTATTATCGTTTTTTTTTTAATGGGAAGAGTCAATAACAGAATTTCCCTATCTAACCCAGGCCTGATAAACCAGAAAGGAACTGTTGGACCTTGTAAGTGTTGATTCAACTTGAAAAATAAAGGGATAAAAATGGTAACAAAATAATAAAAAAAAAAATCACATATAAACACAATTTTCAGACTTAGTAATCAGTCTATATTTTCATTTTTTCGTAAAACAACTTTTACTGGCGGCCAAAGTCTTTTGAATTTCAAGAAACCTCTCACGTACTGAACAATATATTCCTGTCAATATATGGCGCCATCTCTCAGTATCAAAACCTGAAGAAACACTGACGTATTGAACGAAGCAATCCCCTCTTAGTATATGACGCCATTACTTCGCATCAAAACCATTACTAAACCCATCTCCATCAGCATAATGAGATTAGCTCTCAAGGGCACGGCAATTGCTATCTTCAGAGATAATGCGGTGGTGCTCCAGACCTCACGCTGGCTCCAATTTGTAATTATGGAAACAAAACTTTGATATCGGGGCACCTTTCCCAGAGAGGTGGCCAAGTTATTTATCAGTTCTTGGAAATATACGCTGATGGAGATAGAGAAAGGAAATGTAAACGATTAATAATAAAAAAAGCCTTTTGATAAGGAATAAGGCTTTTTCACATATAAAGAAATAAAACTAAAAGATAGAAAAAATAAATTTTTTCACATAAACAACGAAACTAAACCAGAAAACGGAAAATAAATTTTCCACATAAATAACGAAAATAAACTAGAAAACGGAAAATATCCAATATTTCGTTAACAGAAGAAATGCTGTACATTAATTAAGAACTAATGCCAGCAGACATAAATGCTACGGACGAGTCATAATATTTATTCTGCTGAATATCTAACAAATGCGTTAGCTTTATTTATTCGGACCAAAACAAACATTTATAAAGTTCCTGTTCTTTTCAAGTTTTAGTTTTCTGTAAAAGAAAACTATTTAGATGGTTTTGTCTGTCCGTCCGCACTTTTCCTGTCCGCATTTTTATTTTTGTCCGCCCTCAGATCTTAAAAACTACTGAGACTAGAGGGCGGCAAATTGGTAAGTTGATCATCCACCCTCCATTCATCAAACATACCAAATTGCAGCCCTCTAGCCTCTGTACTTTTTATTTGATTTGATCTAAGGTTAAAGTTAGCCATGATCGTGCCTCTGGCACCGCAACAACACAGGCCAACACGGCCGGTTGAGAGTTTTATGAGCCATGGCTCAAACAGCATTATACTGAGACTACCGATTATACGTTATACAGAAAACTCGATTGCGCCGAAGACACATCGGCGCATTTTTTTACTTGTTTTTTTTCTTTTGTGGCAGGTTTGACATTACCTAAGGAAAGGACCCATACAGCTATGAGTCTTTAAAAGCGGTTCTCATTATTTGGTTAATGTCTTTCTTTATCTTTTATTCAAAATTATGCCAAAAAAGATAAAATTCAAGCTCAAACTGTCTCGTTTTTTCGGGTAGTCGAAGTGGATCTCTTAATGGTATAAGCTGCTAATTTCCATTCATTTAATTCGTTCTGTTCTTTACTCCTTCTAAGATAATTTAAAGTCAATTAGTATTTCCAACTGAGAAATATCACACGATATAAAACTCAAGAACTCACTAAAATGCAGGACACAAAAGAAGTACCCTATCGGAGTCGGTAGATATGTGAACTTCTGTTCTTGAAAATGATGCTTAACGACAAGAATATTTTTTCAGGGACTGCAGTTGCGAATAATCGATTTCAAACAAAATTGCAAAGAGCAGTATGCAGCCAAATACCAATCTAGAACATCCCATTAACCTTTTGTTATTTAAAGGAATAGCACGGTGAAATAAAGTCTTAATTTCCTCTGTAAGTTTGGTGTCATTGAACCTAACAGCGAGGTTCTACAAATATACTTTTACTGGCGCAATCTGAAATTGTAATCTGAAGTTGTTCTTTTTAGATATACTGAGCATAGTTGCGGTTGAAAGTATGAATGAATTCATTTGATCAACAGAATGTTTGGTCGATTTAAACTCGGATCAACTAACTATAAGGAGTACACAGGATAACAGTTTAGGAAAGAGGAGGAAAACAAGAAGAAGATCACGAAGAGGCAGAGAAAATACACTTAGAAAGTAATGGAACTTTATACAGCTCTGCTGTGAATCCACAGCTGTGCATGGTAACGCTAAGTTCAACTACTAAAATCTGAACTGAACTGAATTTAGGCCAAAAGCCAAGAATGGGACCTATGAGGTCATTTCACCGCTGAAACGGAAATTGAGAGTAAACAGGTTTGAAAGGTGTAACAGGAGGAAAACTTCAAAGTTGCACTATGAATCTATTGTTAGGAGAGGCTGGAAAGTAACAAGGAAGAAAGACAATATGAAAGGAGGTACAGTAAAAGGAACGAAAGGGGTTGCAGCTAGCTAGGGGCCGAAGGCACGCTGCAGAGAACCTCACGTAATGCCTACAGTGTACCGCATGAGGTGCACTGACGGCACTAACCCCCTACGGGAAACTACTAAAAAGGAGGACAATTTTACCTTCTAAATAATACGAAAGTTCATGAATTTTATGAATTTCACTTTTTACACGATCTCCTCAGTAAGCAAGAACCCAAGCTGTCAAAAAACACCAGCTGTATGAAACATAAAAAAAAACAACAAACAAAGCTAAACGTTCACTTACTTACCAGGTGTAACTTCACAGCCATGGGCTTCGATAAAAGACCTCCTATTGAAGTCATGACCAAAAGGGCTAGTTCCAAGAACCAGCTCGAAGGAGACGTTCCCTCCTCTTAAGGCGGTTTTATATGCGTGAGGGTGTGCATAAATGCAGGATCATGAGGTGTAAGCTCTTAGCTCGATGTCGGCAAAAGGCGTATAAGTCTGGATAATTTTTTATGCATGTAAACCACTAAGGCTCTTTCATTTATGCAAATCAGCTTATGCATACAAATACCTCAAGGGGCAGCGCGTCTTGCCTTTGGGAAAGGGGGAGATAAGCCGGTACGAGCGTGCTTGCATAATTGCTTTCCAAGTACTAAATATTACCATTTGCATGAAATTTTGTCCTTATTTGCAAGATCAAAATCATACAAATCTGTTTGAGGGTCAATAGAGTTGCACTTAGGCACAAATGAGTAAAGACGTATATATGTAAACAGATCGCGTGCACAAATACACGCACACATACACAAATAGGCCTACACACACACATTTGCATGTATCTGTATGTATGTATGTATGTATGATATATATATATATATACATATATATATAATAATTTATATTTACATATATATGTATTTATATATGTATATATATATATATATATATATATATATATATATATATATATATATATATATATATATATATATATATATATATATATATATATATATATATATATATATATATATATATATATATATATATTTGTTATTGCAAGTATATTTGTAGAAAATTCTACACATTACATGAAAAAGCAATATTTATAAATGGTATTGTTTTAAAAAGTTCTAATTAAAGTAACAACTTATGCATTGGGAAGTATTACCAACACACAAGTTGAATTTTAGCTTTCAAATTCACTAGTATAAACATCACATATTTAAGGATAACTCATGCCTAATCATCGCATGCCGTGAAAAAAATACGGGTAGATTTATTAACGCAAATAATGTATCATTCCTTCAACGTTAAACCTGTCTTGAATAATAAAACTTATGTAAACAATTTGTAGTAAGACAGACATCTGCAATGCTTTATTATATAGTATAAATAGTATCACTGTGCTATAGTAGTCTGGGAAAGGACAAATTCACATGGTGAAATAACCAAGAGAAATTTTTTCACAACACCTTTAAAACTATACGAGTAGGGGAAAATACACTAGTACATAAATTCAGTGGTGTCCCATCTGTAATATTAAGCCAGCATCAAAACAGGCTGATCTGTCCTTTGACACTTTTGTTTTAGGAGCAGGGTTCCACACTGCGCTAAAAGATAGCTTGGGACTTCTTAATGAAAAAATGCTAAGGAAAAGACACAATGTCCATATTTAACGATACTAATCCCTCACCAATTTGTAGTTATGGCACTGTTACCAGGTCCTCTACCAGTGACAGGTTTAGGCTTGCGAAGGGCAACGAGTTAAACCCAGAGGACTGGGGATGGTGACTGCACGAAAATTAGCTGGGACCAAAAAGGAATCTTCTCCAGCCTCAGAATACCTAGACAATCAGTGCAACCAAAGGGTTTAGTGACACAATACAAAGAGAGTAAAGACTTGGGTTGTTATGAGTCAAATGCAATCATGTTCAGGATGAGAACTGCAATAATTAGTTATAATTATACAAAGAGGGTGATGATATGGAATATCTCCAATTTGTGGTTTGGGTCATGTTAATGGTCACTAACTTCATGGTACATAAGTTAAAGTTAAAGTCCTCCTGGGATTCTGTAGGCTCATAAGGCACATGAAAACCGTTTATAAACCCTAAATCATAACTGATATGATTCTATAGCCTCCTATTCTCTAGGTACATTCGTTTGTCAACTTTTAACTACAAGGAAGGTTATGACAAGATTTCAAGGACATGAGACCTATATAATAACATTTGACAAGCCAGTTTGCTATGTCTCCATCATTTATGTCTGTTACCAGTATATTCGTGGGATCTAAAACCAACTGTTAATGAGATGCATGGCATTCAAATTTACAGAAGTATCCTCTTGCTTCTTCCTAATGAACACCACATTCTTTGGAAGCTTGAATATCAAGTCAATGGTCCCTCTGGGCTTGTTCTATATGAATAGGTTTCATCTTCTGAATAATAATAATACTGGAATTATGCTGATTTTACTCATTCCGATTTCAATTTTTACTAGCATTTGTACACAGTCTTCAATAGTGAATCAAAAGTTCTGTTGCAATTTTTTTAGACGTTTCACAACACCGAAATATCATTCATTCCAAAAAGGTTTTGAAAAATGCTCCCATACACTTGAAGAAGTGCCTGTTTTCGATTTCTCAACCGCACATTCAAAAGTGCTAGATTTATCTTGATAGCCTAATATTATTTTCCTTGTTTGATTAATCTTCCCTTTTGTCATAAATGTATGACTGTCATATAAAAAAGGACCTAAGCTGGTACAGCACATCCAAGCAATCAATGTATGTAAGAAGACTTGATATTAAATTCTGAATTACATTAAATCGAATCCTTCAGTAATCAGTCCGAAGGGACAGGTTAGCAGAAACACCTACTAAAAAAAAAAAAAAAAAAAAAAAAAAAAAAAAGAAACGTTCGGTCAAACGCTACGAGAATCATTACTTCTCAGCCACTTCACCGCGGCAGATACGTCGTTACCTAATAAGGAAGCCCCAAATAAAGCTTCGGAGAGAAACATTACTGTGATAAAAATAGGGACAACAAAGTGTCAGTTACTCCCCCGTAAATATTAGTCTCAGTTTCACATTATGGGTCCTTTCAGATTACGGGAAAGGTACAGAACGAGGTGTACGTGGAATTAATTTGATGGCAAAAGTTAATAAGTAAATGATTATACAAAATATCCTTAGGTTTATGATGATTATTGCATTCTATTCAACTGTACCCTTATATCTGAAAGGCATATGTTAATGATAATTGAAAGATTAAAAAAAAAACTTTTAAAACCAATATATTGTTACAGCATTCTAATGCTCATTTTTGCTTAAAAAAGGTAAAATCATACACACGCACACACACATACATATGTGTGTGTGTGTACAAATACATGTATATACAGTAAATCAATACTGATATGAGACGTTAGTTTTTAAAACAACATTTTGTTATGGTGTTAATCCCAAGGATAAGTGCCACAAATAGATTCCACATTTTACGTACAAGACTTCTAACTACGATTTCTAATTTACCCAGACAGTAATACTTCTTTATTGAAAGGCTTAATCATGTGTATAAAGAACAGAGAGAGAGAGAGAGAGAGAGAGAGAGAGAGAGAGAGAGAGAGAGAGAGAGAGAGAGAGAAGTAATAGTGGTTCTCAAGAACCTTATGCAAAATTCTTCTCAAACCCCATCAGAACCAAATCTTTTGGATCTTTTGGAAGAATCTTTTAACAGGTTTGAAAAGAAAAATAATAATACCATACTCGGTCGTTCGATCATAGAAGTTAAGGACTGCTGGGAACGTGGGTATGGGCAAGAGACTACTGAGACGGGCGACTATTGATGGAGACACAAGTCATGGGGTTAAGCAATCGCCTCCCAAACTAATTCTGGAGCTGACCCTCAATGGCCTTGATGTGTAAATATTTCTAAAAATTATTCCTTCAAGTAATTATGAAGCACTTTTGGAATGTTGAAATGTCTTCTGGAAAGTTACTTTATTTTCAAATTGAACTTT
The DNA here is from genome assembly GCF_040412425.1 of Macrobrachium rosenbergii. NCBI lineage: Eukaryota > Metazoa > Arthropoda > Malacostraca > Decapoda > Palaemonidae > Macrobrachium > Macrobrachium rosenbergii. The sequence goes on from NC_089748.1 coordinate 50,968,466, forward strand.
TTAAATGTGCTGAAATGTGAAAATTTATCATAGTCATATTTAAAACAATGGCCAAAATGGACAACTTTTCATAATGAAAAGGTCTTTCCATTAAACATTCGATTACATAGATGGGTTAGAGTACTATGGAAAAGCTCTTTTAAGCTTTCTTAATCAACAATAGCTTCGCAGGGAACTTTTCCGGTAAAAAGACTAGAGAGAGAGAGAGAGAGAGAGAGAGAGAGAGAGAGAGAGAGAGAGAGAGAGAGAGATCCCATGAGATATCCTTCTAAGGGATTATGGTCTTCAACCCCTACAACCACCGTCAGCCGACTCACCGAAAAGAGAAATTATATTACAATACATTTCCCAACGTGTCAAAAGTCTCCATCCCCAGAACCCCGTCACCAGCTATATCTCTCGCTTCTACGCTTCGAAAAGGAGAGACGAATTAAAGATATATAAACGAATAAAAATGAAAAAAAATATTTATCGGACGAGAATCAAAATATAAGTGTTAATTCCTCAAAAGAGGAACACCCTTTGAAAAAGTAAAATGAATAATCTCGGGAGATAAAATTCCCCGGTGCTGTTGGACTTCGCCTTAAGTGTCAGAGCCGTTTTGTCCATCTTCCTTGTAAGGTAAAATCTCATCCCGTCCGAGTATTGTTTTCGAGATCTTTCGACACTACCGAATGGCGATAAGTGCCACTATCTCAACTCCCCCCTCCCCCCCCCCCAAACCCCCCGAATCTTCTTTTCCTTTTCCTGGACTTGAAAGAGGCTTCCTCTTTTGCCCCCAGACTACACCTTTCCCACCTGTGTTGCTTCTTCTTTATACTCTCCCACCTGTCCCTGTTTTTTTTTTTTTCTCATTTTATTTCTTGATTTACCTCCCGACATTTTACTTATTTTCCTCTTCATTAAAACCTTTGTAAAGATGTTCCCTCAAAAGAGCGCTGACATTTTTTATATTCCTTGTAAAATGTATCATTTTCTTCTCTCCCATCTTTCTTCTCCGAGTCCCCCCCCCAACCTCTTCCCCTTCTCACTTTTCAATCATGATTCTCCTTCCACTTCACCTCATCCTCCCCCCTACCTATCCATTCCTGATTTCTCCCTCTCCTCATCTTTCTCCTACTTCTCCACAGCTTTCTTCTCTTCTTCCTCCCCCTCCTTTTTTCCACTCCTAACAATTCTTTTCCATCCCATCACAAGAACCAGAAAGGGATATCTTTCGATTGAGAGAGATGAGTTGATGTTCAAAGCCAAAAAAAAGGAGAGAGAGAGAGAGAGAGAGAGAGAGAGAGAGAGAGAGAGAGAGAGAGAGAGAGAGAGAGAGAGAGATCCTATCCTTTTTTTATCCTTTTTGTGAAGGAAGCTCCGTGTTGCCCTCCCCCTTCCTTCGCGAGTTTCTGCTTCCTTCCCTTAAAATCTTTCCTTCTCAGCTTTCCCTCCCCCGGGTGATATCATCTAACAGAATCTTGGAGGACTTAGGATCACTCCCTCCGGGGGTCGGAATTATCTTACTCGTTCGTCGCTTTCGCCAAAGATACCTCTCGCCTAAGGACATGTAATGAAAAATGAGTACAGACATCCAAAAGAGTTGATTGTGTTATTTTCAAGAGGTCAGTTAAATGCATGCACACAGACCTACCCTTGAAATATTATAATTTGCGTGGTGTTATGAGCTATTTGCCTGTGTTTGAAACGTATATATGTAGCTGAAAAGTTAGTGGCTCTTGTCGCATAACGTGTTTTACATTGCTATAAAAGAATTATATACAAGGTAACAATATGCATACATGTATGTGCATATATGTATATATATGTATACATATGTATGCATTTATATATATATATATAATATATATTTATATATATATATATATATATATATAATATATAATATATATATATATATTATATATATACTTTAAATATATATATATATATATATATATATATATATATATATATATATATATATATATATATATATATATATATATATATATATATATATATATATATATATATATATATATATATATATATATATATATATATATATATATATATATATATATATATATACATATACACTCAAGACAGACGACATGACATTATATCAAAAGATCTACACTACAATTTAATCAGCCTTACTGTATTTTGCTTAATATGTTCTTCCATGAGATATAAAACTCCCAAAAAACTCCTACTCTCTTAGATGAAATTTCAAACTTCTAGAGCTTTTATGGACCTCTGCTTTACTCAAGTAATCTATTGCTAAGACAAATAGAAGTTTATGAAAACTTCTAGACGGGTCTACTTACTCTCAAGAGGAGTTTTTGAAACCCCTTCACAGACACCTCATAAACAAAAATGCTTGATATAAAGAGGGATTCCTTAAAACCTTACACAGTTATCCTTAATCCTTTCCCTAGAGAAAGGTTTCGAAAGTTGCTGCAGGCTTCTACTTGACCTTTTCTCAAACAAAGGGATCTATGTAAACAGGTTTGGCACCTCTCATACCTTAAAAGCTTTTGTATTGAGTCAAGCATTTTAATTTTATCCATGTGAATCCACATTCCAGTTATCTACATTATACTGTAATAACATGGACGATCGCATACATCAATGCTCCTGTGTCACTTTATAACATGCGACGATAAACAAAGTAGAGGCTACATACATACATACATACATACATACACCTACATACATAGATACATGCATACATACTGCAAATGCCAGATATGTGGAGGGGAAAAGGAATGTTTCACGAGCGCTTCCGTGTATTCACTGTATACACATCTTCACATTAATTTTATCTAATGCATACATACATACATGTTTTTATCAATCTGCAGAAAAATGCACAGTGAATAAATGAATAAGGGGAATTTATGGGATAACATAAAATGCAGGAATATTTCATTCTCGACAAGTGACAAACTGAATAGATAAATCAAATGAATTTTTTTATATGAATGATATAATATATTTTATATAAATGATAAACAGGAGTTATGATTTACTAAGCGTGACTGAAAGAATGATAAAATGATTACAAATTGCTTTAAGAAGGACATAATAAATTGTGGTCTCATCCCACTCATGACCTTTAGTTGTCTCTTAGTACTGAATTTTGTATGATTTATTTTCTTCAAATCACTTACACTGCCTCTTTTATCTTTCAAATCAATGCTATAAATAACAAAACATATTTTTTTTTTTACTATTTTCTTAACGTGTAGTTGGCAACTTTACAAAATCAACAGGTGATTTCATAAATGTGCAAAATATCTTTATGCAAAGAATCTCGCGACTTCGCAACGATTTGAGCCTTTATCCTCAATTATTATTATTATTATTATTATTATTATTATTATTATTATTATTATTATTATTATTATTATTATTCAGAAGATGAAGCCTATTCATATGAAACAAGCCCACAGGGGCCATTGACTTGAAACTCAAGCTTCCAAAGAATATGGTGTTCACTAGGAAGTAAGAGAAGGTAAAGAGAAATACAGAAATTCATTACCTGAATGCCCGTAGCTTGCAGGCAACTCCAAAGTGCTCCATTCTGATAGAACGATCAGACCACGTTAATCATCTCCCGAGCGCGCCGATACCCCCATCTATCCAAAAGCAAAGCGAGGCTGTTCTTCAGATGGACTGGTCACACATAAAACCGACTCTTATGCATGAGACTTCCAGGGTTACGAATTGCTTGTCCGAGGGACCAAAAGACTCGGAAGGAACACGACATGACGGAGGAATGCGCCCCTTCGCGCCGATGTCGTAGAGCCGTAAATCGGAGCCGAACGCAGCCGAGATGGGCATCTTCTCGGGGCCCCAATAGGAAGGAGGTGTAAGGCTTTAAATTGCCTCGGCGGTGAGGCTGAGACGCTCTCTTGACAGGGAGAGGGGCACACCCTCCGGCTGTCCCTCCCACCTCAAGACAAATGGGAAATCTTAACGAAGCTGAGCCTCCGACTTATTAATAATTACCTTCGGGCGCTCAAGGGCGGGAGGGCGGGAGGGGAAGAGAAGGGACAGGGTATCGGAGATGAGAGGGGGTGGGGGGAAGGGTGACCCCAGTAGGATCAGGAGCAGATAAGGGCAACCTTTTACCTGAGTAGTTGTGTCTCAACTTTTTCTTCTCAAAAATAAACGCCGAACTTGGTTACGGGCCGCTCTTAAGCAAGAGCCCGTGCCAGCATAAGGCTGGATTAACCTAAAACGAACTAAAAGCCGAGCTGCGATTATGCTTGGAATCTAATCAAAACATCATTTACTTGTTTTAGAGCAAGCCAGCCTTACGTTGGCACGGGCTCTTGCTTTTTGAGCAGCACGTAAAAACGAGGCAGATCAAAGTATTGGATGCACTGCTAAAGATCTTAATTAAGATCGGACTCAAGTGACGAGTTCATATCCGGTGGTTGTTCTCTTAAATACAGGTTATAAAGCTATGCTATCTAACTGAATCATTCTCTTTATAAGCATAGATTTTCGAGAAATTTGCCAGGAAAGTAAATATTCAGTATATCGGATGTTGAATTTCTGAAGGAAAAGAAGCTATATTTTTTTTAATAAAAAATGTTTTAAAAAAACCTGTAACTGTCCTTAGAAATTCAAATACAGCTTTACGATAAGGACTGGAAGTGGAAAACATTGAGAAAAAAATATGTAAGTAATCGATCTATCACCATGCATGAGGAAAATAAATTTTGGCAGTTTGCATTGGTTTTCTAAAGGGATCATCTAATTTTTGCATGAATCAATGTTTCGTAAAATCTTGATGATCGCATATGTTAATACTATTAGTCTTTATCTGCGTCTGCAATTCGCTTTCCAAAAGCTACGGTCAAAATTTTTAAGATAATTTATCGTGAGACGTGACTAAGAAATCCCTTTAAAATCTGCTGTTGATCTCGAATAAGATCTACAACTAGATCAATTACAAAAACAGATAATTTGATGAGAAGGTTATAAGAACAGATTTCCATTTGTATTTAGGTTATCTTTCCTACAAGTAAAAAAAAAAAATTATCATAAGTCATTCAAAAACATAAATATTTCTAACGCCTTCTGATACAATTATTGGTTGGCATCCAGACGCTTTAAAGAATTACTGCAAATTAACAGGATCTGATTTTCGACGAAATTTATTCAAGAACATAATTGACTCGTCATCAACAACTTCACTACAAGAAAGACAAAAAAGAAAACAAATAAGAAGAATAAAATCATCAGCTTCTCCTTACAACCAATCAAAACAATAGTAAGAAAGGTCACGTACGAACGACCTCATAAAATCAGCACCCAAAACTAAAAGAATAAGACTTCAGATGTAGTTGATGGCATTACAAGGGCCAGGCCGGTATAATCTCCCACCCCAGAGGGAAGAAGAAAATTTGTTTATACTTCAAAGATGAATCGCTTTTAAATTCGAGACCTTACGCTACACAACATAATCAGCTCAGGTTCATCAACAGAACAGTGATCGAGAATTCATGAACTAGTTTCAGCTACAGAACCAACTACAGCACAGTCATTGAGAATTCTTTATTTAGTTTCAGCTAAAGAATCAACTACAGCATAGTCATCGAGAATTCTTGAGTTAGTTTCAGCTACAGAACAGTCATTGAGAATTCTTGAGTTAGTTTCAGCTACAGAATCAGCTACAGCACAGTCATCGAGAATTCTCGAGTTAGTTTCAGCTACGGAATCAGCTACAGCACAGTCATCGAGAATCCTTGAATTAGTTTCAGCTACAGAACCAACTATAGCACAGTCATTGAGAATTCTTTAGTTAGTTTCAGCTACAGAACCAACTATAGCACAGTCATCCAGAATCCTTGAATTAGTTTCAGCTACAGAACCCACTACAGAACAGTCATCCAGAATCCTTGAGTTAGTTTCAGCTACAGAACCAACTACAGCACAGTCATCGAGAATCCTTGAATTAGTTTCAGCTACAGAACCAACTACAGCACAGTCATCGAGAATCCTTGAGTTAGTTTCAGCTACAGAACCAACTACAGCACAGTCATCGAGAATCCTTGAGTTAGTTTCAGCTACAGAACCAACTACAGCACAGTCATCGAGAATCCTTGAGTTAGTTTCAGCTACAGAATCAACTACAGCACAGTCATCGAGAATCCTTGAGTTAGTTTCAGCTACAGAACCAACTACAGCACAGTCATCGAGAATCCTTGAGTTAGTTTCAGCTACAGAATCAACTACAGCACAGTCATCGAGAATCCTTGAGTTAGTTTCAGCTACAGAACCAACTACAGCACAGTCATCGAGAATCCTTGAGTTAGTTTCAGCTACAGAACCAACTACAGCACAGTCATCGAGAATCCAGTTTCAGCTACAGAACCAGCTACAGAACAGTCATCGAGAATCATTGAATTAGTTTCAGCTACAGAACCAACTACAGCACAGTCATCGAGAATCCTTGAGTTAGTTTCAGCTGCAGAATCAACTACAGCACAGTCATCGATAATTCTTGAGTTAATTTCGGCTACAGGTTCAGCAACAGAGCAGTGATCGAGAATTCATCATCGAGTTATGATGACGCATTATGGAAAAATGTTAGCATGTACCTCATCCCTCAGCAAAAAAAATGCTCTTGGGGAAAAACTCTCGTCATATTATAGATTGCATCTTATTGCCTGACATTCGCATTATTGATCCCACGATAATTATACGGCCCTCGGGAAATTATACTATTATTTCTATTCCTGCGCTCTTAATTTTTTTTTTTACAGTCAATATATTTAGTTTGCAACATTTGAAGTGTGAGAAAATCTGGATAATGGAAAGCATCAAGTACCAACGAAAGCATCTTTATCAGCAGTATCTTAATGGTTTATTTATGCTTTACGAACAAAACAAAACAAAAATTGTTTAAGAAGGCAAAGGATGCAATCAAGATGTTGCATGTATATAATTAAGGATCCAATTCATAATCATCAATAGTGAAGATCAATAGTGAAGATGTTATTCTAGTATGAATAACATCTCAATTATCTAAGGTATTTACTGAGTCAAGCTACGAAACCATAAATAATAATATCAAACCAACGTTAAAATGTAGTACGTATGAAAAAACGTTAGCATAGTAAAAAACAAGGAAATTCTGTAAAGTTTAAATGTGGCCCATGAATGATGCAAACAACATTGCTTATGAAAGATAAAAAAAAAGGAATTATCTAACTTTTAAATTTATTATAACACAAACAATATTGCTAATAAAGGGAATATTTATTATAAATGATACCAAAAAAAGTGCTTATAAAGACAATGAAAAAGAAATTCTCTAACATTTGAATTAATTATAAATGACACAAACAACATTGCTCATAAAGAAAACAACAGTAAAAATTAAAAATAAATTCCCTAACATTTGAATAATTATAAATTACACAAACTACACTGCTTATAAAGACACAACAAAAATTAAAAATAAATTCCCTAACATTTGAATTAATTATAAATTCCACAATATTGCTTATAAAGACAACAACAACAAAAAATAAAAATAAATAAATTCCCTAACATTTAAATTATTTATAAATGACACAAACAACAAATCTATAAAGACAAAAAAAAAAATAAAATAAAAAAAAATTCTCTAACACTTAAGTTTTCCATTTCTCGACCAAAGTACAAACACGACCAACATTAATTACACCCAGAACAAGCAAGGTGCAGAGACCGACAGCGATACCTTCAGCTCATAAGCGTCCGGTGCAGAGCATTCCTGGGATCATGCATGGGTAAGCCCTGTTAAACCCTATAAGGACACGTTTGTCCGAAATTGTGCACCATCTGCTTAGGCTAGTGTTGTTGGTCTTCTTGCGAAAAGCGTTAGCATCGCTTGTCATTAGAGTGGTTCCGTCAGCGGCTTGATTAAAAAGGTGTCATTGTTAATAGATGTGTATCAAGTCTATCAGTCTCGGCGACATGATTAAAAGTATCATTGTTAATAGTGTGTATCAGAGTCTATCAGTATATATCATATATATATATATATATATATATATATATATATATATATATATAACTATATATATATATATATATATAAAGATATATATATATACATATATATTTACATATATATATATTTACATATATATACAAAATATATATATATATATATATTATATATATGATATAGACATATTTATATATAGATATATTTATATAGATATATACATATATAAATATATAAATATATAAATATTATATATATATATAATATATATATATATATATATATATATATATATATATATATATATATATATATGTATATATATATATATGTGTGTGTGTGTGTGTGTGTGTGTGTGTGTGTGTATAAAATAAATGCAAGTTAACAAATCACAAAAATATCTCAACATAAGTCGACAAATAAAGAAAGTAAAATTATTTTATTTTTGTAAGAAGAATGGCGGTTACTAAATTGTTTTAGGGATGTATGTTACGTGAATATTTTGTATATTTGCCTCGTTACCCTACGCATAGAATCTACTATGCACCAATTTTAATTAAATCTAACATCTTTAGTTTGATGAAATCATCTGAATATTCCAGGTCTTTGCTGATGGTATTATTTATTATTATCGTGTAAAAAAAAAGCGCTTACTCACCACGATCCATAAAAAATGGAATAGACTCCGTACTCACAACATATAAATTTGTATATAAAAAAATCATTTTTGTAACATGCATGTCCGTGTGTGACTCATCAAATCATCGATTATTATGCTAGAGTAAAGATAAACAGGAAATTTCTCCTAGCAATAAGAAGAAAACGAAAATAAAGTACAAGAACTTCAAATTTGCATCTCCTAAGAAAAATCGTATAGAGTGCGCACACATTTCAATATTCAGCGAGACCTTTCCATATAAAGGTATAGTGCATCTACACCTTCATGATATATTGGATATTTTACAGTCCCAAATGATAAACTTAGAGGAATGTACCATGTTTGTGATACTATTCATATTTCATTGTCAAAATTTATGCTTTTGGTATGGTACATATATACATGCATACATACAAACATACACCACATAAAAACACTCTCTCTCTCTCTCTCTCTCTCTCTCTCTCTCTCTCTCTCTCTCTCTCTCATATATATCTATATATATAAACATATATATATATATATATATATAGATATATATATATATATATATATATATTGTGTGTACATACATACATACATACATACATACATACATACATACATACATACATACATACATACATACATACATACATACATACATACATACATATATAGTAGTATATATAACAGAATATACATTAACATATTTATTTGTCTGTGTAATTTTCTACCGTCACCAACATCCTACAGTCGGAATGATAGTCTATGGGAAATCCAGGCCAAGGTCAGAGGACTTTGTAAAGTAAAGTAAAGAGTTAATTTTTTTTTTTAGATCTTGGAAATTACAGTACCTTAATCCAACCTTCAGAGCAATTGTCAATATCCATAGGGTTAAGACCAGTCTATTTTTAATCTATCCCGCAGCCAGCATAACCTATCACTGGTCAGACTGAGATTCAAAGAGTTCCACTAGAATTCCACTAGTCAGCACAAGACCGAGAGCGTGCCACTGGACATCCCAACACAAGACATGCCACTGGCCAGCTCGAGACATAAATAAAACCACTATCCAGACCAAGACCTAAAGCATTCCACTGCCCCGTCCATGACCTAAAGAGTGCGACTTGCCAGTACAGGACGTGAAGCATTCCACTGGCCAGATCAGGACATATGGTGATGAAAGTGTCGGGTGCGAAAGTGCCCAACTTTTTTTCTTGTGTTTCCTGTCCAGCTTTTTATTTTTATTGTAAAGTTGCGGCCCGCGGGGCTTGGTGTTTTAGGCCCAAAGCATAATATATATCACTAGCCAGCCTAATATCTAACGAATGCCACTGGCCATTAAGAGTGCCACTGGCACTCCAGAGACCTAAAGCGTGCCAATGGAAAATCCAAGACCTAAAAAGCAGCACTAGCTCAAGACCTAAAGTGTGCCACTGGCCATCCAGAAACCTAAAGAGTATCTATGACCGATCCAAGACCTAAAAAGTAGTAATGATTAGCCCAAGAACTAAAGAGCAGCGCTGGCCAGCCCGAAACCCACAGAGTGCCATTGACCAGACATCTGACTCACTGTTTATGTCAAAAAAGGCACACAGGATCAAACAGGTATTCGTCCTAAACATTGGACCACGAGTTCCATATCTATCTATCTATCTATCTATCTATATATATATATATATATATATATATATATATATATATATATATATATATATATATTTATATATTTATATATATATATATATATATATATATATATATATATATATATATATATATATATATATATATATATATATATACCACAGTCCTACAACTGTCAGGTATCTAATGCTTAGGCGAACAGACCCTTAATGGATTGGTTAGGTAACATGCCCTCCCGCTCGTCTTCCACCAGGAATAGGACACCAATTTTTTGCAGTCTTGTTATCAGGAAAGAAAAAGCAGAGGCAGGAGAGAGAGAGAGAGAAAGAGAGAGAGAGAGAGAGAGAGAGAATACCACTTTGAACAAATGTCTCAGTCTGCAGCCCACAATGGACAGTTCAGAAGGATTCCCACTCTGTCCTTTTCTGTCACCTACTGCATTTATTTATGTATTTATTTATTTATTTATTTATATATTTATTTATTTATTATTTTTTGATTGGTTGATTTATTTATCTCTGTATCTGCTCGCTTTGTTGTCCTCCAACGTATGAAAACATATAGCGATGGAACTTCTTAATCTTGATTCAGTTTTCTAACACTCTTCATGGAAAAAACTCACTAGTTTGGTTGAATTGTTTTATAAAAAAAATAGGGCACTTTAAAATAACAGAACAGTATTAGAGACACATTATTTTACGCTAATGACGTATCATTACATTTTCAGTGCTTTGCTTCTTACTAATTATACTAAATGAAGGAAACTGGAGAATGAAAGAAGCAAATGATTCACCAAATTACAAACACACACGGAAGAGGTTTGATACGAACGAATGAAATGGTTGGAAAATAAAGGCTAATGAAGAAGCCACAGGAATGACAACAGTGGTAATTAAGCAAACGGAAGGTAACCTGGATAAATTATAAAGAAATGCACAGGATACAAAATTAAGATCAATGAAGAAACCACAGGAATGAAAAAATCGGTTAATTAAGCGAACGGAAGCGAACCTGGATAAATTTCACAGGAATGAACAAGGATACAATAATTAAGGTCACTGAAGAAACAACAGGAACGAAAAAAATCGGTAATTAAGCGAACGGCAGCGAACCAGGAAAATTATAAAGAAATGCACAAGGATACAATAATTAAGGTCACTGAAGAAACAACAGGAACGAAAAAAATCGGTTAATTAAGCAAACGGAGGCAAAACCTGGATAAACAAGACAGAAACACATGAAGATACGACCAAGTACTCCCAATTGGGTTCCCTATCCCGGGTAACAGAGCGCGCAAGGACGATTCCGTTACCGTAACCTTGGCGAGCGATTGCAAAGGCCACGTCGATCGAAATCGCCAGACTCTCCTCCCAGAATCCCCTTCGATCTGTAAGAGAGACGGTTAATAAAAGACCGATTAAGTTGATCGTAAAAGGGCGTCTCGCACTCTGCCTAAAAACACCAAGCCCCGCAGATATATTTTACAATAAAAATAAAAAAGCTGGACAGGAAACAAAAAAAAAAAGTTGCGCACCACCCCGACACTTTCATCACCTCCTCAGTGACAGTCCGAGAGGATCGGTCTAGGAGTTTTCGATCTGTTTCTTCAGGTTGTCATTCAGCCACTCTTTTCTTTAACGCATAGCGAGAGAGAAAGAGAAGAGAGAGAGAGAGAGAGAGAGAGAGAAGAGAAGGGATGCAATTCGCGCGACGTATGGACACGGTACGTAAAACCTCCTCCCCAAGAGCATTATCATAATTCATGCGAAAACTGGCCCCTCTTAGATCTAGTGACTGGCGGTGTGTGCTTTCGAGGAATATAGTCTTGTGCGAGATACGATGACAAAAACTGGTAGCACTTACCAATTCCCCTGGACCACCCTTGTCTCTTCTATCGCCCCTCCATCCGCCCTTCAGGACTGGCTGGCCACCTCCCTGCCCCTCCCACCACCGCAGCTAACGCCTTCCAGCACCTCACCTTAAGTGTTGCCATAAAAGAGTCGGCTGACATCCTAATTATCAACAACTCGGTTTATGATGATTATGACGTCAGTGGGATCTCACCTCTTCGCTCGCTCTCTCTCTTTCTCTCTCTCTGCGTCGATATCAATAATTAAAGGGTTATAATTGCGCCGCCGCGCGATAAAACTTCCTCCGAGCTATGCTATTAAGCGCTGGGAGCGGCGACTTCAAATGTAACGAGTTTTTGCGTCGCGCGAAGGATGAACTCATTTGGGGCTGATCAGCGCACGTCATGAGGCTCTTGAATTATGCGTCTCCCCCCCAAAACCAAAACACTGGGCGTGCTTGCTTAAACAAGCGGCTCTGGAAGATAGTGCGCTGAATAAGATATAATGAGATAGGAAGTTCATCGGTAAATGGTTTTTAAAGAAATAATATTCGCGATTTGGACGTAAGGTGCTGCATAGACACATATGTACTGTATATGTGTACTATGCTCCTACCTCGTAGCTTCCAGAGAATGCATTTTATTTTCATTGACGTTCAGGTGAAGATATTATCTATTCTGTGAAATAAATTTCCGATAGTTGGAGTAATATGGAAAAGGGAAGGCTGTTGCATTACAAGTAATCCTGAAATAGATTAATGGAACAAGATTATAACCTGCATGCATTTACTGGGAATATATATATATATATATATATATATGTATATATATATATATATATATATACTATATATATATATATTATATTATATATATATATATTTATATATATATATATATATATATGTATCTAATATATTTCATCTAGATATAATGTACCCATCTGTAAGAAGAACCCCTGATGAAAGCATTACTTAAGTACGTCATCCCCTTCATCTCCTTTCAATTACTCCATCCGTCTGCACCAGCTGTCACTTTCGAGGCAAGCTCCTCGTTGATTGCCCTCTTACGATCTGCCGTCCATCAAATGATACCCAAGATGGGCACAAGACCTCTTCGATGCATATCATTAAGTCAAATCGTCGGGTCGTCTGGCATAATCAATGAAATCCAGGAGTTACGAGTCAAGATGGTGACAATGATTTGCGATCAAGGAAATTAGACATGGAAGTCCTTTTTACGTAACTGTTTGCAGTTTACAAGAGGAATTCCATTACAACTTTGTTCTGTCTTTATTAATTTCAACTTCATTTTATGTTAAGTCATTGTACTTTTATTTCATGACCCGTGCCGTGTCACCTACGTAAATTTGGGAGAAAAACCTGGTTCGATACGGACCGATTTTCTGCCCTGGGGCTACAAAGTCGATCTTCTGGCAAAATGTGTCTGCAGAGCCAAACGAGAGTGAGTGGCGTTTTTACTATATTCTAATGTTTGACTTTAGGATCAAAGGTGACAAAATCATGTTACTGTCGAAATGAAAGTAATTAATCCGAATTACCATGAAATAATAAGTATCTTAGAACAGTAGTGCTTCAAACTTGTTCTGAATCTGGTAGGTTATTCAATAAAGTTTACAGAAACATTAAAATATCTGTTCTTTTCCTTTTCCAAAGGGCAAATTTCTTGAAGCTAATGTCCATCTGTATGTGTACCTATTGAAAAGAAAAAAATGACCTCTTATCAGCACCTTTGTCCATCTAACCCTTACGATCCCAAACCAGCACTTTCGTTAAAGTTAGCAGAAACGCTGTATATCTGTTCTATTCCTTTTCCAAGAGGCAAACTTCTCGAAAACCAATGTCCACCTGTACTATGTGTCCCTACATGAAAAAAAAATATTCGACTGATAGCACCCTTGCCCATTCAACCCTTAAGATCCCAAACCAGCTAAACCCCGGACCGTTCCACTGTGACCATAAGCCTCTCCCTCGCAACGAAATCAACATGTAACTACACAGAACACCAAGGAACCTCAGCATTGGCGGCAGACACATAACCATATTAATAAGTGCAGGATTTTTCAGACATGGAAGAGGCGCGGGGTGGTTGACACTCGTACCGCGCGACGGCTGTGATGGCAGGAGGCCCAGTTTTGTCAAGGCAAGGCAAGGAAGGGGCCTCTTGTGAAGGAGCTCTGGCTGGCTGGCTGGCAGAGAGTCCTCTGACGGTGTTGATACCACTGTCTGCCATGGATCAGCCTTCTTACGAAGGATGGTTCATACGATGATTCCCGGCTATAGCTATTTACGATACCTCATTTTTATTTTACACTGAATAATGTTCCTCTCCTACGATTCCTTGTTAGTTAAATCTTTCGTTGTGAATGTAAAGATAAAGAAAAAAAGTCCTGAAAGGACTTACATGATGCAAATGATATTGTGACATGCAGGGTGGAAACTTTTACGTAATCTTTGTATGACATTATCATTAGAAGAAAGATGATTTTGATAACGAACTCCAATCCTTAATGATTAAATAACCTATATCCTACGGAAAAAGACTTGTCTTTGAAACAGAAAGTTACAGAGAGACATGATAACGTTTTCCTCCTGACAGTAAACTTTCTGAAGCTTCAACAACTTCCCTTGTGGGAGTCCATTTATGGACACACCATATAAAATAAGTAAAGGAATATTATAACTCAACAAAGATCTGTTTTGAAAATAAGTTAAATTCATAATTACAATGAAACATTTGATGAGTAAGATAACAATAAAGAGAATTTTTAACGATACAATACGATGTTTTTCAAGTGCAAACACCCAACTTCCAGGTGACGTGGATGCTGATGTTGGCAATTAATGTCCCTGCAAGGTGCAATGCTGGGTGAATCCATCAGTCATTGTCGCAGTCTGAGTGGAAGTAGACTGAACACTGAGCTGGATAAAACCGCCTGAAAAGCCACGCCTTTCTTCCGCTGTTCTACGTCGGCGACGCGCTCAGATAGTAGCAAAAGAAAAAAAAAATTGTAGTTGACGTAGACAGACTATTAGGTGGAAATTAGTCCCTTTTAGAAGGAATGAAAGGGTTTTTTTTCAGCTCTTACAAGATGGCATGGACAAAAACTTCCGCTATTTCATTATTTTTATTTTTTCAATTTTTTTATTTTTTTATAACATGACATAAAGTTAATTAATTTCAATTTTTGCTATCTTTGTTTCTCAGTTCTCTAAAGCGCTTTCGTATAAAATCCCAGGTATAAACATCTTCATGTGCATATGAAGATACTTTTTTTCTGTACTTTAACGAACACGGACTGCCCGCGAAGACAGCAGAAAAAAAATAAAAAAATAAAATCACGAACACTTTCCGATTTTTATTTAAAAAAACGATATAAAAGGCAATGGGCCAATCTTATTTATCTTTTAGTTCACTAAGTATTCATGAACGGCACGGATAAAAATTTTTATGTTCATTTGCGCGCAAAAATTTTTATGTCTAGTATCTATAGTCTTTTATTACTGAACTGAAAAATAAATAAGATAATTCATTGCCTTTATTTCGCGTTTTCATAAATAAAGAATAGGAAAGTGTTCGTGATATTTATTTTTTTATTATTTTTTTATGCTGTCTTCGATGGTAGTCTGTGTTCGCTGAATCGCAGAAATAAGCATCTTTATATGCACATAATAAAGATAAAAAAAAAGAAAATAGGAGATTAAAGATAAAAAAAAAGAAAATAGGAGATAAATGTAATTAATTACCTTTAATTTATATTTAAGTTCATTAATAAATACTTGTAGAAACCACGGCTAAAAATGTGTATATATGTGCAAATGAACAAACTGTCTCTGTACCTTAACATACACATACTGCCGTCAAAAAGTATAAAGATGAAAAAAAATAAACCCGATTTAAATGCTATCAATTACTTTTTATTTTTCAGCTCCCTAATGAGTCCTTGTGGAAAAGACAGATACAAATGTGTATGTACAAATGAGCAGACTTTGTCTGTACCTTAACAAACAGGGACTGCCTACAGGAAAAATTAAGAAAATAAAAACCGATTTAAATACTACCAATTACCTTTTACTTATTGTCAGTCCAATAACAAGTCCTTGTAGAAAACAAGGATACAAATGTGTATGTACAAATGAGCAGACTTTGTTTGTACCTTAACAAACAGAGACTGCCTACAGGAAAAAAAGGAAAAAAAAACCATTTAAATACTACCAATCACCTTTTACTTATTGTCAGTCCAATAACAAGTCCTTGTAGAAAACAAGGATACAAATGTGTATGTACAAATGAACATACTTTGTCTGTACCTTAACAAACAGGGACTGCCTAGAGGAAAAATTAAGAAAAAAAACACGATTTAAATGCATTCAATTACCTTTTACATTATTGTCAATTCACTAACAAGTCCCCTTCATAGAAAACACGGATACAAATGTGTATGTACAAATGAACATGCACTTTGTCTGTGCCCTAACAAACAGAGACTGCATGGAGAAAAAAAAATAGGTAAAAAAGCGATTTAATGCTACCAATTACCTTTTACGTATGTTTTTGTGTATTTATAGAGAGGCAAAACACGGATAAAAATGTGTATGCACAAATGAACATACTTTGTTTGTACCTTAACAAACAGAGACTGCCTAGAGGAAAAATTAAGAAAAAAAAACACGATTTAAATGCGACCAATTACCTTTTACGTATTGTCAGTCCACTAACAAGTCCTTGTAGAAAACACGGATACAAATGTGTATGTACAAATGAACATACTTTGTTTGTACCCTAACAAACAGAGACTGCATGGAGAAAGAAATAGGTAAAAAAGCGATTTAATGCTACCAATTACCTTTTACTTACTGTCAGTCCAATAACAAGTCCTTGTAGAAAACACGAATACCAACGTGTATGCAGAAATGAACATACTTTGTTTGTACCCTAAGAAACAGAGACTGCATGGAGAAAAATAAGTAAAAAAGCAGTTTAAATGCTGCCTATCACACTTTACTTCTTGAGTCAATAACAAGTCCCTTGTAGAAACACGGATACAAACGTGTATGCACAAAATGAACATACTTTGTTTGTACCCTAACAAACAGAACTGCATGGAGAAAAAAAATAAATAAAAAAGAAACGATTTAAAATGCAATTACCTTTTACATGTTGTCAGTCCACTAACAAGTCTTTTGTAGAAAAACACGGATAAAAATGTGTATGTATAAATGAACATACTTTGCCTGTACCTTAACAGAGACTGCCTAGAGGAAAAATTAAGAAAGAAACACGATTTAAATCCTACCAATTACCTTGTAGAAAACACGGATAAAAATGTGTATGCACAAACGATGATACTTTGTCTGTACCTGAACAAACTATGGCTGCTGGCTAACAAAAAAAAAAAAAAAAATATGAGACAGCTGTAGGTGGACACGTCAGGCTTTCCACGAGCTGGTAGCGAGAGAATAACGTGTCGTGGAAATCCTTTGGGGACGTCCAAGTTTGGTACAGAAGTGGAAGGAGTCACATTAGAATGAGGACTCGAGATCGTGTTCCTCAAAGGATGGGTGTCATGCTTTAAGTGGGTCCTTCGTGTCTCCTGTGTTCTGGACGGTGGGCGTGAACCCCCTCTGGAGGGGGAGGTGGAGGGCAGGACGTGGCAGAGAGAGAGAGGGGGAGAGAGAGAATTACAGTTCTTAACAAACGTGGCAATTTTGTATATATATATATATATATATATATATATATATATATATATATATATATATATATAATATACATATATATAATGCACATATATACATAATACAGTATGTAAATAATGTATATAAATATATATAAGTATATACATAATGTATATATATATGTGTGTGTATGTATACAGTATACATTCAGCACGGAAAATATTCTGACAGAGAGAAAGAGAGGAAAAATAATACGCACTTAAACTTTTAAAATTATTTTTTCACGCTTGCACCCATATATAACCTGTTCCTGTTCAGTCCAAAGTACTTAGTCAAAATCACACACAGCCACTGTCAATCCCCACGCGTTAAGAAACTATCGAACGAATAATTCCTGCAACCAAAGTGGAACCGATGATTGTCCGACTGCAACAAAGCACTCAAGCAAAAACTGGCGTCACATTCCGAACACCTACCGCCCGCCATGAACGTCAGAAAACATCGCATTTGCTAAAGACACCCATGATTGATTGGTCAGCGGTGGGCGTAGCTGCACGCCAAATCAGTCAAATCAATCCAGCCCCTGTCTCTCTTATTGGTTTGCACCACAGCAGGTTCGTTCCTGAAGCTTCCGTTCGAGTGGCATAAAATGGTCACGCCCAGGGTGTGCTTTCAAATCTGCCATTCTCTCTGTGCCTCAAAGTGCACGACGACTGTCAACTTTGTTTGCAGAGTTAAAAAAAAAAAAAAAACAATAAACGCACCATCAACATTAAGAGTTCGTTGCTATAAGAGGCCTTTGAAAAGTTTATTCGCTTGCATATAAATCCGTACAGAAGTTGACAAGTATGTTGTGGCAATTCAAAGAAAGTCATTTACCCTGTTGACCGAGGAACGTCATGCTTGCGAAAAAACCTGGAAAGACTAAGTATAGGAAGCACAGACACAGATGGATTGAGAAACCCCATAACGTTGTTTTCTTTGTTGAAAAAAAGAATGAATCGCTTACCTGAGGAAGGAGAAGATACCATCAATTAAGTAATGCAGACAAAAAAAAAAAAAAGTTAAAATGGAAAATAGAGGACTGTCAAGTAAGTTCTTATCCATACCATTACACGAATGTTGTACATCTTCTTGAATAAGGTCCGAGTTAGAAGAAATAAGATCAGCATATGATGAAAAAAAAAAAGGAACGATTCTTTTCCATTTTATTCTGGACACTTTTGGATTAAACGTTTTATTCTCGAGGCCTCTCTACGATACATAAAACGATACATATCTACAATTTGCACATTCTTAATCATTCATAAAATGAATCAAACAAAATACAGCCACTCGAATATATTAAATCCATTAAGAAGAAGTTGATAACACGAGCCCATAAACACACAGAGAAAAACTTCGTAATTTAAGCCTTATCTTCACTTTATCGTCACTCGGATTTCAAAACGGATACCTGTCCCATTTAATTCGGAAGTTTTAAGGTAAATGAAACCTCACCAAAAGCAAAACTATGGTCTTATCGTCTATCTCACGAGTCCCCCCATTCTACAGGTTTTGTGAAGAGGAAGAAAAATATTTCGAGGTCATTGATGACTTCAAAATTCCTTCATCAATTTAAATGATGCAGGAGAGAGAGAGAGAGAGAGAGAGAGAGAGAAAAAGAGAGAGAGAGAGAGAGAGAGAGAGAGACTTAGCTAACAATGCAGGAAAAAAACTTATACGAGAGAGAGAGAGAGAGAGAGAGAGAGAGAGAGAGAGAGAGAGAGACTGAGCTAACAATGCAGAAAAAACTTATACACAGAGAGAGAGAGAGAGAGAGGGCTTAGTCTAAGGAAAGCTATGCCAAGAGAAGAGAGAAAGAGAGAGAGAAAGTTACAAGGATTAGGATGTCTCAAGAGAGACATTTTAGTCATCCAAAGGAGGAGACAGCATGTGCTCAGAGAGAGAGAGAGAGAGAGAGAGAGAGAGAGAGAGAGCGCGGAGAGAGAGAGAGAAGAGAGAGAGAGAGGCGCGAAGAGGCAGAGGCAGAGAGAGAGAGATGCTAGATATGATGATAGAGAGAGGATGCATAAACGTATGCAGAGAGAGAGCAGAGAGAGAGAGCCGAAGAGAAGAGAGATGCTACTATATGATGATGAACAGCCCAAGCAATGCACTAATTCTAGTTTGCAGAGAGAGAGAGAGAGATTCTTATCTGAGAGAAAAAATGTAAGAAAAGAAAAGCTGCTGCTGCCTGCATTGCCTGAACAGGTTCCTTGCAGCATTAATTCTAGTTGTTCTGTAATTGGTCATATTATTACAATTCTTGTCTGTACGGTCTTAATGTAACGAAAAAGAAAAGCTGACAGAACTGACGCATTATTTTTGGAACTACTGGTGTATTATTACAGTGGTTTCTGGCAATTGGTCATATTATTACAATTATTTCTGTAATTGGTCTTAACTCTCACACGTTATAATTGTGTGTGTGTGTATTATTATTATTGTGTGTGTATTATTATTGCTGTTGTTGTTGTCTCGGAAAGAAAAGCACCTTCATTGAATAGTTTATTATTGTTATTATTATTATTATTGTGTGTTATTATTATTATTCAGATGATCTATTCATATGCAACAAGCCCACAGAGACCACTGAATTGAAACTCCAGCTTCCAAGAATATGGTGTTCATTGGGAAAGAATTAACAGAAAGGTAATGGGAAATTTAGAAAGAAGAGACTAGTTATTAGAAAGGAAAATAAATATAAATTAATAAGTTTCATATTGGTTAAAAACATAAATAAATTATCAAAATATAAGGTGAATTGTTTTAAGGCATTACATCTTCGCTGGAACTTTCGCGGTTCCAACTACACAACATCCTCAGGGAGACAGTTCCACAGTCCAACGGTGTGAGGAATAAATTCTGGAACTGAGACGTTCGACAGCGAGGCGTATTTACTGTAAATTGTTGCTGCCGTTCGGCAAATCTGGTCGTTCTCGGGAAAAAAGGGGGGATCGGGGATCAACTGCGAATGTGAAAGACCTCTGTTAAAATACAACTTACGAAACATTATTTGATACCAACTTTGCTTGAAAAACATTAGCTCTCATAAGTTTATATAAAAGCATAAATGATTTCATTTTCTTTCTCTCTCACTTGTATTACAATACCTGCGTGATACAGAAAATGCATTCTGGTAATGTTATACACCACATTATCTCTTTCTCTCCTCTTCTTTTTACATTTACACAGTTCTCGTGTCATTCCTCTCTCTCTCTCTCTCTCTCTCTCTCTCTTCTCTCCTGCAAGTAGGTTCTCTCTCTTTAATATTTGCCAACATGTCTCCTTACGTCTCCAAACGTCTCCTGGCATTTTAGTTTATAACTAGAATTTCTCCGGATTGATTTATTCATTGCACAACCTTCCTTATATCAACGTCGATTATATGCTAGCAACAAGCTAGCGTTTTTTATAAAGTGCAGTCTTAATATCTAAACTCATCTATATGACTCCACCGAAAAAATTTCCAATTATATTAATTCAACACAGAAGGTACAATGTTTCCTTTTTCATTCCCAAAATAATGACCGTCTGTGGCAGTTCAGGGAAAAAATTTGCCTTGAAAAAATACCGATTAGATTCGTTCAGTCATTTAGACATCACCACGGACCAATGTCTTCACCGAAACAATGGGAAGAAGAAAGAGAACCCTCCTGTGAATATTCGGTCTAAAAAAATCGCACCAAAGCCATTAAATCAGTTGATCGAACGGGCCACGTGCGAATCTCTTCATAGGTAAAAAAAAATAAGAAGAAGAAGAAGAAGAAGAAGAAGAAGAAGTAGAAGAAGAAGAAGAAGAAGTAGAAGAAGAAGAGGAAGAAGAAGAAAACCCCAGAAAGCGCATGCGCAGTCAACAAACTGAGCAACCGAAGCTCTTTCATAGAGGTGCCGTTGCACAGGCGATATCATTACCGACTCAGCAGCAATCCGACTCGACCTCAGACAGACAAGAGAGAGAGAGAGAGAGAGAGAGAGAGAGAGACCCTCCGGGTAGTGAGATATCAACCCTCAATTCGCCAGTCTTCTTTGACAGATAGCCATCACTATGGGCGTTAATGCTACAACCGGTCGAACAGAGGAATTCGTAAAAAAAAAAAAAAAAAAAAAAAAATTATAATAATAAAAAAATTAAAAAATGGAAAAAAAAGTAAAGGTCGAGCAGGCGTCCGTGGAAAAACTCTTTCTCGGAACTGAAAGGTGATTGCAAATTATACATTTGCTGAGAAACATGTGGGCTACGTCAAAGGGGCTACCCACTTCCTTAGAACTACATCTCGGGCTCCGTGTGTTTTTCTCCCGAGGGCGAGACTGGACTCATGTGACATCTTCCGCGATAAAAGGAAGCTTTTTTTTTTTTTAAGATTTATTTGTAGTAACAAGACAGTAATTATTCTTGGCTCACGTCATTCCTGTTATGGATTATTCTTGACATATATTGAAATTTATTTCTTCTCTTGATTTTGACCTATACGTCTGTTCTTGAAATTTATTATTTTATCTGATTATTATCGCTCATATATAATTTGGCTAGTTTCCCTGATTACTGATCAACTAATTTTTGGCTTTCAAATCCCGTGTTTAACCCTTGCAAATATTTTTCTAATTTATAGTTACAATATATGTTCTTCACTTACTAAATTCGAATAATCATTCAAATTCAACTGCACGATTATCGGATTTAAAAAATAAATGGATAAGGAGGGAGAATCATTATAACACTCATTTCTTTTCCAAGACTTGACTGAGTCAATATGCCTTGGACTAATTCTCGTAATTTCTCAAAAAGTAAATAGACTGATAAAAAAGACAAAGATTCAATAGATAACAATTTGAAATTAATATGAAGTCAAAAAGTATGACCACGAAGTGATTCCCTTCGACGGATACATGCCTATCTTAAAGAAACACAAAATTAACGTGATTTCAGTCTCTATACTAAATAATCAAATTAGAAAAGTACTTGGCATTTGTTTGTAAATTAACGTAGTTTCCCTCTCAACACTTGAGAAAAAAAATAGGAGAAAAGTTACTATTTGCTAACAGAATAACTGCCAAATGCAGACTTCAGATCACTGTACGGAAAGAACAAGAAATGTCAACAAACATACACCAGACGTTAATTAAACAGTAAAAAAAGAAGGAAGACAAAGAGGAGAAAGCGAGTGGATAGAAGAAAGAGGATGAAGAACGAAGCGACGAGATTCTTAGAAAAATATGACCAATCATTTGTAAAAAAAAAAAAAAATTAAAATAACGAAAATTAAACATTTCGATGCGACAATAAAAGACGTCAGCACCATTTCGAGAACTAACTGAATACTATGAATACGAGAAACTTTTAATGTTAAGAAAATTTTGTATCACGTTATTTTTTACACGACTTCGTCAGCCAGCGAGGACTTTCCGAAGATTCCGAGTAGCCATGGACACCTTTGATAAGTTCTCAGGAAGGGAACTGTTGCTACATAAAAAAAAAACTGGGAAAATTCCAGCGAGGACTTTCCCAAGATTCCATGGAGACATGGACACCTTTGGATCGGTTCTCTGGAAGGGAATCGTTGCTACATAAAGAAAAAATACGGGAAAATGCCTTGATCTTACCACTAATTTCTCTACAGATTTCGAGCTGAGGAAGTCTTAGAGAGTGACTGGTCAGGTCATTTTGATTCAGTGAATCAATAATAAAAAGAGATTGATTAACAAGTCAACCGAAATTTCATGATGTTGCAATTTAGTACCTACAATTACATACAGGCTAAAAAATATGAGAGAGAATTTTTTTACCTCTCGAATTTTAAGTAACTTTCTAAGATGGCCAATAGAGAACTGATGTATGTAAGGTTTAGATAAAATATAACCGTGCCGTGATCATGTCTAAGGTACAAAATAAGTCACTTCTAAGTTAGATGAAGACTGAAATCATCAACACAGGGACATTATGACGTGGCTGGGACCGTAATTAAATCCAAGTCAGCTAAGCGAGTAATGAAAAATATAACAAGACGAAATAGTTTACTGAAATAATGCAGATTTCTCACTCGTTATTTGCTTGTTTTCATCTTCGGTAAAGTGAAACGTAGTGCTGTTTATAGTGCATATATACCTTAGGCCCTTTTGAATTTGTGCCCCTAACATCTCATCTGATCGTCTCTGTTAGTTGGGCAAAGTCCAGAGGTCCATACCAGGCCTTTTATCCCACCAAAAGCCTTACCTCACTTACGGGTCGCCTTTGGGCAAGGCCATTGTTTTCCTCTTCAATAACAATGAAATGCAGTCTTGCTTTATAATTAAGTACAGCATGAATTTCTTAGGCCTATTTGATTTTACACCTCTGACATCTCATCTGATCGTCTCTGTTGGTAGGTTAAAGTCCGAACGTCCATATCAGGCGTCTCAGCCATTTCAAAGCCTTACCACACTCAATAAAAATGAAATGTAGTATTGTTTGATAATTAAGTAATGCATAAATCTCTAAGGCCTGTTTTGAATTGGCACCCCTAACACCTCATCTGATCGCCTCTGCTAACTGGACAAAGTCCAGAGGTCCATATCAGGCCACTCATCCCTCTCAAAGCCTCACCTCACTAAAGGGTCGCCTTGGGGCAAGCGCCCCCCTACCGCTATAAAACCGGATTCATCTAAAATCAACCACCCAAAACTTCCTCTGGCCCTGACAAAGGAACAGATCAAAATGGCCGTTAAGAAAAACGAGTATAACCAGAATTAAAATCGCTCCTAAATTCCTGCTCCCAAAGATAGGTCAGCCCTCGTCGCTTAGCGAAGCCTACAGTGTAACTTGTCCGGCAACAGGCGGCACAGGCTTTGTTGGACTTTGTTACCAGGTTTCAGTCAACAATCCTGTCTTGAGTGCTTTCCATTTCTTCTTCTTCCTCTTTCTGCAAAGTTTCGTTTCAGTCAAATTCTTGTTACCTTTTCTTCTGTAAATACTGTCGAAAGATGAGTGGAGTTACTGCTTGCAATTCAACTGAAAATGAAGAAATGACGAAAAAAAAAATAAGATATTACATATACATAGAGGACACAGTCAACCCTACTTTTGGATAATGAGAGAGAGAGAGAGAGAGAGAGAGAGAGAGAGAGAGAGAGAGAGGGCATAGAATTTCAATAATTACAGACCCTGAAAGATTCTTGTATTATCGTCTTCCAGGACCACCGAGTTGGCTATGGAAGATTCATGAGAGAGAGAGAGAGGAGAGAGAGAGAGAGAGAGAGAGAGAGAGAGAGAGAGACTTCTTATATGGAACAGAAAGAAGGCAAAATCGCAATGCTAGCAACCAGAGAAATGTACGGAACCAGAT
This sequence comes from Macrobrachium rosenbergii, assembly GCF_040412425.1. Classification (NCBI taxonomy): domain Eukaryota; kingdom Metazoa; phylum Arthropoda; class Malacostraca; order Decapoda; family Palaemonidae; genus Macrobrachium; species Macrobrachium rosenbergii. The sequence goes on from NC_089748.1 coordinate 50,993,667, forward strand.
AGTGAATATATGAATACATGAACTAGACACGTAATATAAATAGCTATGAACATACAAACATGTACGTATATTAAAATGCGTGTATGTACAGAATAAAATACTTGTGACATACAGTACATACACATAAATAAAATGAAGCAATGATGCAGAAAAAACGTCGAATAATTCACCATAAATGAACTAAAATATTTAATATCATTTAAACCTTGGTAATCTTACTCTAAATATTATCTTGACTCTCTCCACTATAATATAAACGACATTTGTGCTAATGGATCTGCCTTCATTCATAGAGGTAGTTTCATTTGTAACTATCTATCTATCTATCTATCTATCTATCTATCTATCTATCTATTTATATTGGAGACTTGAGAAATTAAAGAAAGTAAACAAGTAAAAAATGCGGCAGAGAGTTTCTTGGCGCAATCAATTTCTGTGCATCATCTATAATCAAGGTACCGAAAACAGATCCATCTTTCGGTGGCCTCAGTATAATACTATACAGGCCGCGCCCCATGAAACTTTAACTACAGCCCAGTGGTGGCCTGTCTAAATAACCTTAAATAAAATAAAAACTACTGAGGCTACAGGGCTGCAATTTTGGTATGTTTGATGATTGGAGGTGGATGATCAACATGCAATTTTTATTCCTCTAACAGTAGTTCCTCTGAGGCGGACAGAAAAAGGGCGGACGGACAGACAAAGCCGGCACAATAGTTTTCTTTTTAGAAAACTCAAAGCAGTACAGTCACCTGTATGATTCCATCTAGACACAGTTAACTGTCGAATCCACGCTTTATCAGATACAGAGTTACTAACATGCCATACCCTGATTGAAAGAGTCATGAAGTCTTTGTTAACTCTGCCAAGCTTAAATAATAATAATAATAATAATAATAATAATAATAATAATAATAATAATAATAATAATAATAATAATAATAATAATAATGTAGAAACAAATCCACAGTTATGTATCTGTAACATATTTAAAAATAAAGCTGAAGAGAGAGCTTTACTTTTAAATATATTTGTATGGATACATAGCTGTGGATTTGTTTCTCAAACCCCTAAGACTTACTAACTACTATGAGTATATTATTTTAATAATAATAATAATAATAATATCTTAATAATAATAATAATAATAATAATAATAATATGTAATAATAATAATAATTATTATTATTGTGTGTGTGTGTGTGTGTGTGTATTATTATTATGTATTATTATTATTATTAATGTGTATTAATAATAATAATAGTAATAATAATATTAATGTGATAATAATAATAATAATAATAATAATAATAAAAGGGAAGAAATGAAAGGACAGAGAGCAAGTAACTAGTTACCTAAACTGCCATACACAATGTACATCATATTCACAAAGACATCGATTGTCATACACAGGTCGAAAATTGAATATGCAGATAATAACAATATCACATAAATTCTACGGATTCTTTACCAAGATTTTCAGGCCGTTTATTTCACCAGAAAATAATATCACGTTTTCATGAAGTTTAATACATCTCCTTTCAGCACAGGACTTATTTCAGCACCTTACAGAAGAGTAACAGTAAAACGTGAAGTAACCCAGCCATAGTTATTACAAAAGAAATGAAAGCCACAGTCAAAAATCACCTAAAATTTTCCAAAACTGAGATATGTCACCCTACTGGGCTCATGGAACACTAATACACAGGTGCTGCAGTTTCAGAATGATTCTTCAATGCTTTCCCCGGAAGTGTATTTAGGGGCCCATTTGCAGTGTCTGCAAAGTCAGTAGCAAGGCACGGGAGTATCTACCATTTTTCTCAGTTTTTTTTATTTTTGCAGATACTGCAAGCTTCCATTCTAGGGCATAAATGGCATCAGTGGAATAATAATAATTACACCAAGGACTGGGAGTTATTAAAACCCTGCAGGTATAAGAAAGACTATGGGTGCTCTCCGGCAAAAGGGAATATTTATTATTTTTATTTTTTGTAATTGAGTTTCATACGTAAGTATTGCTTGACTTGATCATAATCTGCATGCGATTATTTCATCATAACTGACTAGTAAAGAAACATTATAAGAGTGAAAAGGGTCTTACTAATTCAGAGCAGCAGAGGAGGACCCATTGCCCTAATTATGCGGACATTTTTCAAGCCTTGCTCCAGTGTAATTATGGCGAAAGGTCATTTATATAAGAGCTACATTACCGTTAGGTAAAAGACTTGACAAAGCAGAAGGTGAGCTTAATTGGAAGAGGTCATTGTTCGCATTGTTTCTGTCTTCTGTTAAATGAATTTAAAATATTGCAACTTTCTTAAAAATGGCAATGACATAATTTCTAACCCAGGCTATAATTATCAGCTCATGAGTGATTCCTGTAATAAACAGTCTTATGGGATACTAAACAGACTATTCTGTTTAATTCCTAAATTATCACATTCAAACGAAGATCCTCTTGCAATTCTTTAACGATTTTCAAACTGAAGGTGTATGAATTTCAATTTCTGCGCTATTTTTCCCAGTGCCAAAGACATGAGAGAATACCAAGCTTTAACCGCAGGTCGTACAAGCTCTGCACTACATGGTGATAAAGCAATATGACTTCTGTTGCAGCGAAACTTAACTAAACTCCCAATGTTCCAATCACCGTTACAATGTTGATGGTTGTTACCTTGGGGCAAACTCTGTCCTGAGAACTTCAGTAACCCCGTAGTGGTTCAAATGACATTCCGAAGAGTTGAACTGATACCTTCCAATAGCGCTCTGTGCTTAAATTGTTTATTGCTAACCTGAGAATAATCATTAGGAGGCCAAAGTGCTGACAAATTTCCGGGTTACGAAACAGTGACTAGAGAAGAGCAAGAGCTGAAATTAAGCTAAGTATTTGGGAAATGGGAAGTTCTTGAAATTAATTAAACTTTTCAATACAGGACTCTTTTTTCATGATGCTGTCTTATTATTATTATAATAATTACATCGGCACTGCAAAGGCTGAGGTTGGTTATCCATTTAAATGTACCTGTGAAATAAAATTTTGAAAAATTGCAATTTTTCCACTTTAATTTTAGTGAAACAAACTGAATGTGAGTGATGGCGTCGTCCAAATTAAGCTTGTCTTCTACCCTGTCTAGTATTTCATCTAACGGTAAATGCAGCTCTCATATATATTTAACCTTCTGTAATAATTACATAGGAGTAGGTCTTGAAAAATGTTGGTACAATTAAGACTCTGCGTTTTCCCCTTAGCTACGGATCAATGAGACCCTTTTCAATCACTCATGTTCCTTTCCCCTACAAATCATGATGAAATAATTGCACCCAGATCCTGGTCAAAAGCAAGAAACGATAGCTTTCAAAGCCCAATTTAAACCATGCCCACTAAGCAGAAAACGCCCATTCCTACGCCTGAGGTTTGTGGCCTTACCGCCTGGAATCTATTATCTGATAAGTAGTGGTTGGACGCCATCAAATTAGGAGACGACACAACATTAATCCCACAGAACCACGGCCGAAGCCGCAAACAATTATGAGAGGTGATCAGTCAACCTCTATAACCAAGGAATGAGTCTTTCAGGAGAGGTGAAACCATTTCGCGTTTTCTTCCATAACGCGTTTTTGAGGTAGACTCAACTATATCTCCCAATAAGTAATTCATAGTGTGTATATTATTATTATTATTATTATTATTATTATTATTATTATTATTATTATTATTCAGAAGATGAACCCTATTCATAAGAACAACACAGGGCCATTGACTAATTGGGTAATTATTATTATTATTACTATTATTATTTATTATTATTATTATTATTATTGTGTGTGTGTGTATTATTCAGGAAGAGAAAGAAGACCCTGTTCTTATGGAAACCATAAGGCCATTGACAAATTGAGTAAAATAACAGAAGGTAATGGGAAATATAGGAGGAGGAGATCAGTTATTAGAAAAACATAAATTAACAAATTAATAAATACATAAATAAAAATGTGAGTAAACTATTAAAATATATTGTATTTTAATAAATTTACTTATATTGTATTAGGGTAGTCAATTTCTCCGATTTTCCAGTGCGATATAATTCTCCTGGAATTTTGATAAATTACTCACATTTTTATCTATTTATTTAATGATTTGTTAATTTATTTTTTTCTTTCCTAATAACTGAACTCTTCTTTCTGTGTTCCATATTACCTTATTAACTTTCAAATGAGACACCATATTCTTTGGAAAGCAGATTTCAATTCAGTGGCTCTATGTATGGAGGCTAGTTCATATGAATAAGATTCATCTTCACAATAATAATAATAATAATAATAATAATAATAATAATAATAATAATAATAATAATAATAATAATAATAATAATAATAATAATATCAAGCAGTGCTCCTGTGAACACTCCGCCTTAGATAAGTTTCATCCTTTTGAATAATAATAATAATAATAATAATAATAATAATAATATATGTAATAATAATAATAATAATCTAGAAATTCCAAAAGGAGAAAAAATAGAGAACTAACAATGAGACAAAACTGAAATATCTAGAAAAAGAAATCTAGAACAGAAATGTTAGAACAGCCACAAAAAGCTGACATAAACTCGAGCGCTAAAGAATAGCAAGACTGAAGAATGCAAGACCTGAACCTTTCCTCCCATTCTCCAGAATCTAGATAACTCAATCAACGCAAGAGAATCCCGAAATCATTTCCCCAATCCATCATCGCATAAACCGTCATTTGCAAGAGCCATTACTCTCATTAGCAAATATCAATAACGACTTAATGGCAGCGCGCACTCGTTCCCTCATTAGCCTGATGTACTACAGTACGGGGTAGAGGAGTCTTGGGTCCTTTTTTTTTTCTTTAACGAAAACCAAACCACCCCACAATTAAACCATAGCACGCACGTTAACCAGCCAACCGCCATTAGACCATAATACGCAACTTTAAACCGCTGGATGAGGCTCGATTGGTGTCATTATCTGCGTTTGGGGGGAACGTAGCTTTTCATTCAGTTTCGGGGCTCTCTCTCTCTCTCTCTCTCTCTCTCTCTCTCTCTCTCTCTCTCTCTCTCTCTCTCTCTCTCATCGTGTTCGGACTCTCATGTGGACTAGGGCGTGGGAGAGGTGACTTGTGCGAAAAGAAGAGAGAGAGGTACGGAATTTACGAGAGAGGAGGAGTGAAGGAACTATGTGAATTATTGAATGAGGATTATCACTGAGAGAGAGAGAGAGTGTGAAGGAGCTTGCGTGAATTTTATATATATATATATATATATATATATATATATATATATATATATATATATATATATATATATACAGTATATATAGAATCTGCCTTTTCACCAGATATATATGCTATTGTAATAGCAAATGCCCTCGAGGAGTTAGAGGGCATTGTATATTACAATACTTATATATATATATATATATATATATATATATATATATATATATATATATATATATATATATATATATATATAATATATATATATATATATATATATATATATATATATATATATATATATAATATAAATCAGCAAATGCTTCACTATCTTTTCTCATTTATAGTCTCATTTAATATTTTATATACCTCAGCTTACTCTCACCAATAAACAAATAAATGAATATATAACTATATATATGTGTGTGTTTGTGCGTGTGCGTGCGTGTTTGCGCGCGCGCGCGCGTTTGTAACTGATAAAGGCCAGGAGAGAGAAAAAACGGCGGCAACTTATCTTGCAAACTACTTGATGTCTTCCCTCGTCTGTCATTCAACTCATTACTGATACACCAATACACACAAGAACTTCAGCACGTGCATGTTAAAATATCTGGAAATTTCGAGATGAATATTCTAAAATATAACTGAGCTGCTTCGGCTTTCGTGCTTAAAACATACAAAAATAAAATAACCCTTTTAACGTAAAATTGACGCAAGTGTTAGCAAGCACCGTTTTCTATGCGCTTCCTGCACATGCCAGCGCCTTCTCAGGTTACAGGAGAAGGCTTCAGATCAAAGGACCAGAGAAATTCGGCTCAATTGCCGAACAATGATTCTCATTTCAGAGTAACGGGGACTGTCACATTCGATACATTTCGCAGCTGAAGTTAAAAAAAAAAAAAAAAAAAGTGGTGGGGAGGGTAGAGGTAGGTGGTGGGAGGTGGGGGGTGGGCTAAAGATGAGACTATATTAACTGCAGTAAAATTACACACCAAAAACAGATTGGTTGCAAAGCGAGTATTTCCAAAACAGTACAGTTTCTTATTTTTTTTTGTTTTGTAATAAGTTTTAGATACGGAAAGGGCCACTAAGAGAAGTGATAACGAAACAGACAGACAAAATTGTCTGACGAAACAGACAGACACTAAGACAGAGAGACAGAGATGGCAAAAGTTGCAGTGCAGTGAATTTAATAAAAAATGATGTTATGGAAGATGGCTGTGACATAATCAACGAAACAGAAAGAGAGGTGGGGTGGGGGCTGGGAGTTGGTGAAGAGAGAGAGAGAGAGAGAGAGAGAGAGAGAGAGAGAGAGAGAGAGAGAGAGAGAGAGAAGAGAGAGATGGAAGAGTTTCTAACAAATTTTACAATAAGCTGATGACATGGAATATGTCTGTGACATAACCAACAAAAGAGACAGAGGGTGGGGTGGGAGTCAGGAAGAGAGAGAGGGACACAAGAGACAGGGTGAGGGTGGGAGTCCAGGAGGAGAAAGAGAGAGAGAGAGGAGGACACAATTTCTATGAAACTTTAAAAAGTTGATGACAGGGAAGATGACTGTGACATAATAACCAGAGAGAGAGAGAGAGAGAGAGAGAGAGAGAGAGAGAGAGAGAGAGAGAGGGGTTTTCAATAATCTACAAAAAGCTGATGACTAGTAAAGAGAACATATGACATAACCAACAGAGAGAGAGAGAGAGAGAGAAAGGCAGGGTAAGTGGCGGGGAGTTGTGTGTGTGTGTGAGAGAGAGAGAGAGAGAGAGAGAGAGAGGAGAGAGAGGCATGGATAGGAAGAGAAGAAGAGAAGAAGAGAAGAGAGAGAGAGAAAGAGGCATGATGAAGAGAAAACTTGAGAAGAAAGAGAGAGAGAGAGAGAGAGAGAGAGAGAGAGAGAGAGGAGAGGAGGTGGCAAAAACTTAGCCGATGGGGCCAGGACAGGAAGGGCGGGATGGCGAGCAGCAAAGATGCAGCAGTACACCTGGAGCGGATCCTTTGGTGGGCGCTCAAGTGACCCGCCTCGCTCAACACATTGCCAATTTTTAAGTGCAGAATGGAAACCTTATCACCATCATCATCTTCCCTTTTCCTGCTACACTGCCTCTCTCTCTCTCTCTCTCTCTCTCTCTCTCTCTCTCTCTCTCTCTCTCTCTTTCTTCTTTTTCTTCTTTCTTTATTTCTTTCATGCCTCTCTCTCTCTCTCTCTCTCTCTCTCTCTCTTTCCTCTTCTCTTTCTTTTTCTTCCACTTCTTCTCCTTCTTCTTCCTTCTTCGTCTTCTTTCCATGTCTCTCTCTCTCTCTCTCTCTCTCTCTCTTTTTCTTCTTCTTCATCTTCGTCTTTGTCTTCTTCTCCTCCTTCTCCCTCCTCCCTCTTCGTCTTCTTTCATGTCTGTCTCTCTCTCTCTCTCTCTCTCTCTCTCTCTCTCTCTCTCTCTCTCTCTCTCCTCAGCACCTTCCTCTTCTTTCCATGCTTCTCTCTCTCTCTAGCACATCTTCCTTTCCATGCCTCTCTCTCTCTCTCTCTCTCTCTCTCTCTCTCTCTCTCTCTCTCTCTCTCTCTCTCTTCTCTCTCTCTCTCTCTCTCTCTCTCTCTCTGTGTCTGTCTCTCCCTCTCTCTCTCTTCTTCCTTTTCATGCCTCTCTCTCTCTCTCTCTCTCTCTCTCTCTCTCTCTCTCAACTCAAAATACAGTCTGCAACACATTCATCAATGACCTGTCTTTCTCATTTTACAACTATATTTGCATTGTAATCTTTTAAATCATGACTCATTCACACTAAAAAAAAAAATTATAGCCGGCACAACATTTTTCCAGACTTAATAACAAATAATAAAGAAGACCAAAAAGTGCTCTGAATGAAAAGGTAGTGGTTTCGAGCCGGGACGACAGTCAATTTTATAACATATTCCCTATCTAATGGAATGTAACACTATCTGTTTCCTCTCTCCTTGAGTCTTGTCCTGACCGTAAGGCTAACATACCGATCTCGTTTCTCCTGCGGTTCTGGTTTTCTATGATATACATGTATATACATACATACATACATACATACATACACACACACACACATATATATATATATATATATATAATGGATTTATATATATATATATATATATATATATATATATATATATATATATATATATATATATATATATACATTTATATATAAAATAATCAACACACAATCACATGTTGCATTAGAAATAAATTTCTGTATGGCCTGGTAGGCAGCGCCCACCTTTCAATTACAAGACCCCACTGGATTCCCGATCTGAAGTGAGTCAGAAGTTTATATACATATATATATATATATATATATATATATATATATATATATATATATATACTATATATATGGATATATATACATATATGTACATATATGTGTATACATATACATACATATGTATATGTTTATATATATAATGCGTATATATTAATAACTTATTCCCAGGATTCGAACGTGGGGCTTTGGCTTAGATACATCTACAGACAGTCAACTTGGGCCATTCAGCGATCAAGAATTGATATCGATATATTTTATCAATCATGGTTCCACTACGGTGTATAAGTTATTCCCTAGGTGAAGTGAATTCGATATTAAATGATATCTGTAACTTAATATTTGTGAATATATGAAAGTAATGTGAGTGTAAATGACAAACTCATAACCAGCCAAGGGTAATATACTGACCGAACAGCTACCATGCTAACTTGACAAGATATTGATCCTAAGTATAAAACCGAATTCGACATAGTATTCACACATATATCACTTGAGAAAATGTTTATACATATAGATATATATATATATATATATATATATATATATATATATATATATATATATATATATACATATATATGTATATATATATAAATATGCTCATAAATACTGTACATACATATATATCAATTTCCGAGCAAGATCGAATGATTTAAGACTATTCTGGTAAAACCTGTTGTCCCCCTGTCGCCCTCATGCTATGAATTATGTATATACTCGATTGTTATACACGGACATGTATACATAATATATATACTGTATATATATGTGTGTGTGTGTGTGTGTATGTGCGTGTGTGTGTGGGGAGGGGGACAAAATTCCAACGCCCATGCAATGACTCTTAATAGTCCGATTTTCCAACTGCTTTGGATGTGATCTCCACCGAACTCCCTTTCATCAAAACTTGGATTGGAAATAAAACTATGAATTTCTCCTTTCACCCGCGTAAATAAGACCGAGTAAATAAGAAGCAAAAATAAACTAGAATAAAAAGGAAGAATTGCTAAGCCTGATTTTCACGTTCACTGCTCAGCAGTCAAACGCATCAACACAAAAGAAAAGCAGGTAACGCCGACTGCAGAGAAATCATTTGAGCATACAAAACGATCGTTTAAGCTTGGATGAGATCGCCCAGACGCAAAGAGAGAAGGACCACACAGTGCTGAAATCGTTCAGCCATGCAAAGAGAGATCATTACGTTAGGATCAATGGTAACACTTAAGTGTTCAAATTGCGCTGAAATAATTCAGGAGTTAAGAAACTGGTATCAGATTGAGCCGTTGCCGTTTTGGGGTCTATGGAAAGGGGTGGAGCGTTCAGCTTCACCGAGATCGTTTTGGCATTAAAAAAAACAAGATACAAATGCGGCGAAGTTTCTTCAGCGCAATCGAGTATTCTGTACAGCGTATATTCAAGGGCCACCGAAAATAGATCTATCTTTCTGTGGTCTCGGTATAATGCTGTATGAGCCGCTGCCCATGAAACTTTAACCACGGCCCGGTAGTGGGATATCCTATATCGTTGCCAGAAGCACGGTTATGGCTATGAGCAGCTGCCCATGAAACTTTAACCACGGCCCGGTGGTGGCCTATCCTATATAGTTGTCAGACGCGCGATTCTGGCTAACTTTAACCTTAAATAAAATAAAAACTACCGAGGCTAGAGGGCTGCAATTTGATATGTTTGATGATTGGAGGGTGGATGATCAACATACCAATTTGCAAGTCTCTAGGCTCAGTAGTTTTTAAGATCTGAGGGCGGACAGAAAAAGTGCGGACAGACAGACAAAGCCGGTGCAATAGTTTTCTTTTACAGAAAACTAAAAAATAATGTCACCCACATAAACTGATATCAGTTTTACACGAGGAAAAAAATGAACTTTGCTTTGATCTAAGGATGAGTGTGTCGAAAGAGAACAAGACTGAATTGAAGACTAACGTCGACAAAGAAGTAATCATACTTGTTAAACAGCAGGTCTCCTAAAAGGAAAAAAAGCCTTATCGCCCAAAGGTGTTTAGACGGTAGGAAAATATACTGTATATTGTATTTTGTCTCAGGGATAGGCAATCGGCTTGCTTTCAATAGTGATTTTGATAGTACGCGCATAATAGTGCCACTTGATTTGCGGAAGTGCAAGAAAAATTTGGTTATGATGATTATAATGACGATGACAAAACCGTGGCTGCTGTCACACAATTTCCTCCCAGCAAGTAGGTATTATAGGTGTGATCGTCTTTTCAGTAATAATCACGTGACCCTTTAAGTTGTGGTTTCAGCATTCTTTATGAGGGCAAATTGCTTCCTGGGCATCTAAGTATTTTTTGTGTGCAAGGAAGGTAAAGGACAAAGAGTGCCCTGTAATTTATTCACCGTCTCAAGGGTGAATATGGAATGAGACTTAAATAATAATTATAAAGCAAAGAACATTAATTGTTTTATATGTTCATAATTACCATAAAATGAAATTGAATACTGACCCCTTTCGTATCCTGAGTAAGAATTTTCTTAAGAGCGAGAAAACTACATAACCCAAATATTTCACGTAAAATCTTCCAAGGTTCTTCAAGAATTGGCGCAGAAACTCACAGAAAACGTAAAACCAACAGAAAACGGAGATCACCTTAGAACTTAGAAGATAATATATACGAGGAAGTCAAGTTGGGTGGCATCCAGAGACATCCATCAAAGGTGGTATGCTACTCATCCAGTCAGCCGTGCCATCCCCTTCCCTACCCTCCCTCCTTCTTCCACCCCGCCCCTCGACACCAGCTCCATCACCAAAACTCCCACCTCCTCGTCGCTATAAAAGTCGAATGCACTAATTAAGACAAAATACGACCGCTAAGTACCCAGTAATCGCATATTCAACACCGGCAAGGAGGCGAGATAAAAGCTCCGGACTCCTGCCCCATCCTACCCCTTCCTAACCGCCTCCCCCTCCCCCTCCCCCTCCCACGTCTTGCACTTTTTTGCCAAGAGAACCTCCAAGATGAAGGCAATAATTACACACCTCAACTACCCACTCGAGACTTCGGACCAGTTAAAAAAAAACACCTGCTAATTAAGAAACAAAGCGTTAGAGCCTCCATTACCTGATCGTAATTATTCACACTATTCCTTCTGCTCTCGCCATATCACTCCTTCGAGTGTCTTCTCTCCACTTCGCCCTCGTTGTGGAATTCTATTTATTATTCTTTATATATTTATAAATATCTATTTATATATTTTTATATCTTTATATATTTTATAAATTCCTTATTTTATATCTCTTTATATATATATATTTATGTATATATATATATATGTATTTATATATTATTCTATTATTTTTATATCTTTATACATTTATAAGTATTTTATTATTTTATATCTTTATATCTTTATATCTATATATATTTATGTATTCATTATTCTTTATATCTATATATATTTATATATTTATAAATATCTATTATTTTTATGTCTTTATATATTTATATCTACATATATTTATGCATTCATTATTCTTTATATCTTTATACATTTATAAATATATATTATTTTTATATCTATATATTTTTATATTTATATGTATTTATGTATTCATTATTCTTTATATCTTTATATTTTATAATTATCTATTATATCTTTATATATTATATCTATATATATTTATGTATTCATTATTCTTTATATCTATATATATTTATAAATATCTATTATTTTTTATATCTTTATATATTTATATCTATATATTTATGTAATCATTATTCTTTATATCTTCATATATGTATATATTTATATATTTATAATAATCTATTTTTTTATATCTTTATATATTTATATCTATATATATCTATGTATTCATCATTCTTTATATCTTTATATATTTATATCTTTATTCTTCGTTCGTTATTTTCTTTGTCTCTCTCGTTATTTCTCCTTCGTTATCTAGTTACTCTCTCGGTTAAGTCTTTATTAAGTTTACTGCTTCAGTCGGAGGAATCATAAAGTATTTCTTCCAAAGTGACGTCATTAACTGTAACATAAATCATATTAGTAACTTTAGGGCATGTGATATAACAAAAGATTCATTTTGTAATGCCCTTTGGCACCGTAGGTCATTGGTATCCACACAACTTAATATTATTTGGAAACCACATCAAAAAATATACCACTTTAACCTTTTTTTTATTGCTCAAAAAAATCTATAGCCAACATTTTGTATGTATGTATGTATGTATGTATGTATGTAAATCTATGTGTATGTATGTATGGATGTATGTATTTTAAAACAGATGCATACACAGTTATATAACATACTTAAGATAAGTCACACATACATATATCTTTTGTAAACAGCATTACAAATGAAGAAAAATACGAAAGTAGATATATCGAAAAAAATATGATGTAATTTTATTCAACTTTGGTTGGAAGGAAGATGGGGAAAATGAAATAAAATAAACACAACAAAACCACTAAGAAATATCATACACGACTCCAAGGGAGGGAGGGGAGCAAGACTTCAGAGAGAGAAAAAAAAAGAGAAATCCCGAGCGAAAAAACATATAGGCACATTCCGTTAAAACCCAGATAACGAATGGATTATCTAATAGACTGTGGCTGGTTGTTGCAGTGAGGGCTGACATGGGCATGGGGCTAACATCTCAGAAAAGACCCCAGACGTTGGGCCATAGTTTCTGGCCAAAGGCCAGGCACTGGGACCCTGGTCATTCAGCTGAAACGGAAATTGAAGCAAAAAGGTTGAAAGGTGTAACAGGGAGGAAAACATCGCAGTTGCACTATGAATCAATTGTTAGGAGAGGTGGACCAGTAAGATGGAAGAAGAATGTAGGAGGTGCAGCAAAATAAACGAGGAGGTAGCATTAAGGGCAGAAAGTAGCATAGTGCACCGCACAGGTGCACTGACAGCTCCCCCCCTGGGGCCGAAGGCACGTCTAGGCCAGCCAGAACCCCTCTAATGGTTAAAGCATTTTGGAATAAAATTTGCTTTGATACCAAGTAAGAAGTTTTCGAAAGCCCAAGAAAAACGTAAACTGGAATAAGGAGTCTTGATGAATAAAACAGCAAGATAAACTTAACGGAGCATAACGATTCTTACTGAAGAACACGGACTGGAATGTTCCATGAATTCCTGGAATCACTATACGAAAAAATATAGAAATAAGTTCAAAAAGAGACCGACCAGAGAGCAGAATACTGATATCTATGTTGATAACAACGCCATGAAAGAATAAAGAAGAGGGTCATTATTAAAAATTATAAAGGAACCGTATATCTAGAAAGACAGTCAAGAATACGAACTGGAATGCTCCATGACTTCCTGGAATCACTTTACGAAAGAATATAGAGGTAAGGCCACAAAGGGACCTACGAGAGAGTAGAACACTGATGGCTATAATGATAACAGTATCATGAAATAGCAAATGAAGTCAGCCATGATATAAAATGATAGTCTGGAACACGAACTGGAAGGCTCCGTGAATTCGTGGAATCAGCATACGAAGAAATATAGCGATAACTTCGAAATCAGACCTACCAGAGAGAAGAACACTGATAACTATAATGATAACAGTATCGTAAAATAGCGAATGAAGTCGGTTATTATAAAAAACAAAAATCATAAAAGAAACCGCACATCTAGACAATCAGGAACACGAACTGGAATGCTCCATGGATTCCTGGAATCACTATGAGAAAGAATATAGAGATAACTTCAAAATCGGCCCTACCAGAGAGCAGAATACTGACAGCTATATTGATGACAATGCCAGGGAAGAGCCAATGAAGTTAGTTATTATTAAAAATGGTAAAAGAAACTGCACAACTTGAAGGAAAGGTAGCTGAAAGATGCCCCCAGAGAGTCGAGGGTTTAAGAACACCTACCCAACACGACCCAAACAAAAGACACTTATAAAACCCACAGTTAAAGAAACCGCCGTCCAGTTATAAGAAGGGCGGGATTGCATCCGTGTCTCCGTTGAGTGTGAAATATAACTCATCAATTATATACGCTGGATGAGAAATACTCTCCTCGGCATTGAAGGTCGAGAAAAAAGAAGAAGAAGAAGAAGAAGAAGTAGAACGCATCTATTTTGACAGAAATACCGCGGTATCACTTCAATTGGTTTTACTGCGGTATTAGGCCCGGTCACTCGCTTCTATCGAAGCCGATACGAGAGCAATAATACGAGGCAATTGCTTTTGCGATATTACCGTAAGAAGTGGCGATTACGGGCTTCTTTCAATCTCTTACGACGATTTATTAATATCCCCCTCCCGAATCAAATAACGCGTTATTGCGTGCTTGGATCAGGCAACGGATTCGCGAAGGAAGAAATTGAATAAAGCCTCTCTCTCTCTCTCTCTCTCTATCTCTATAATAGAAGTTGCAGGCAGAG
>NC_089748.1:51011097-51016097 GCF_040412425.1 Macrobrachium rosenbergii
TCAGGCTTTATTTATTTCCTCACCCAAAGGAACATACCTGAAACTGTGACTATCTTCCTGTGAGGAATCTTGCCTCCAGAATTTCAGATACTAATTCACTTCCTGCTTTTTAGCTCTTTTTCAATGTATTCTTCTGGATTTATTTCTCTTATGGCTTTCATGTCAGGATATATTTTCTTCCTAAGCTAAAGGAATACAAACATTTTAGCTTTTTGCGTTTGTGTCTCGTAATAATAATACAACTGGTGAAGAAATCAGTGGTGCTTGTAAATCTATATTTTATATATTATATATTAGAAATTTTTCAAAAGACAGCTTTCGGCTCTCACGACAGGATTCTCAAACTTTCTTTTGTATGTATATACTAAACACACACACAATATATTTATATATATATATATATATATATATATATATATATATAATTATATATATACATATTATGTTTATATATTTATATAATATATATATATTTATATATATTTATATATATACTATATATTTCTATATATATATATATATATATATATATATATATTTCTAAAATATATATTTACATCTACGCCACTGTGACTTTCTTCACCATTTTAGTGACTCATGCTATTATGAGATTTATATGAAT
Organism: Macrobrachium rosenbergii; assembly: GCF_040412425.1. Lineage (NCBI taxonomy): Eukaryota > Metazoa > Arthropoda > Malacostraca > Decapoda > Palaemonidae > Macrobrachium > Macrobrachium rosenbergii. The sequence continues at coordinate 51,011,720 of NC_089748.1, forward strand.
ATTATAATTATAATTTCTTGAAAGGAGAAAAAAAAAGAAAGCAGGGAAGTGTCACAAATGAAGGAGAAACCGAAGAAATAAACTGAAGATGCCGGATAAGGCGCAGGGCTGTTTGATGCCAGCCTAAACTTCAGAAAATGGGGAACTGGTTTTGACAATGATGAAAACATGGGAAGGGGTATATAGGGGTGGGGGGTGGGGTTCTAGTGAGGGCAGGCGTGGGGTTTTACAGGGGTCAGGGGGTTCTAGTGAGGGTAAGTGCCCGGGGACATACAGAGGCTTCAGGGTGTCTAATGAGGGTAGAGCCGAGGGAGGGTAAGACCGAAGGGGTATACAGGGGTCGTGGGGATCTAGTGAGGTAAGAGCCCGAGGGTATACAGGGGTGGGGGTGTCTAACGAGGTAGAGCGGGAGGGTCTGGTGAGCGTAAAGTGGTGGGGAGTCTGTTGAGGAGGTAAGAGCCGGGGAGAGGTCTGTTGAGGTAAGAGCCAGGGGTCTGGTGAGGGTAAGAGCTGGGGAGGGTTGTCTGATGAGGGCAAGAGCCGGGGGGTTCTGGTGAGGGTAAGAGCCAGGGAGGTGGGGTCTGGTGAGGGTAGAGCCAGGGCAGTGGGTCTGGTGAGGAGTAAGAGCCAGGGGTCTGGTGAGGTAGTAAGAGCCAGGGGCGGGCTCTGGTGAGGGTAAGAGCCAGGCGCTGGGGAGTCTGGTGGGAGTAGCCGGGAGCCAGGAGTGGGGCGTCTGGTGGGGTAGAGCCCCGGGGGTGTCTGGTGAGGTAAAAGTCAGGGGCCAAATCTGGTGAGGGTAAGAGCCGGGGTGGTCTAGCGAGGGTAGAGCCTGGGGTTATACTGGGATCTACAGGGTGTCTAGAGAGGTAAGTGCCGGAGGGGGTATGCAGGGGTCGGGAATGTCTAGTAAGGAGTAGAGCCGGGGTGATATACAGGCAGTCGCAGGGGTGGGGTTGTCTAGTGAGGGTAAGAGCCGGGGAGGGGGTTCCCTTCCATCCTAATACGCTATCTGTTACCAAATCAAAGAATGGTCTTGTAGCCCTACCACCTAATACAGATGACCCGATAGTTGACCGCAACGAGAGGTCATATTACGTCACACCTAGTAACCAGAGACATATTGCCCGGTTTTTTCTTGGCGTTCCACCACCCTCGGCGACGCCGTACCGACAGCCAATACACAATGCGACGACGAAACCTCATAAAAGAGCGTCTTTCTTACGGTCTTCTGTAAACAAACCTCGCACGTACCGGTTGGTTTTCTTACACGGACGACAAAAGTCCTGAGCAAAAAATTGAGGGTATTTCTTGCAATGTTTTTTTTTTTTTTTCGTTCCTACCCAAGAATCAAAAGAGGAACAGAACTTCCCTTTTATAATGAGCTTTGCATTCCCCCTAAAATTGGTCACTTTAAAAATCGTATTTCTATTACTTCAGTATCATATCCCGTATTTAATTTGCATTCGGACCTTCCAAAATATTAAATTTTACCAAAATACTTTATTGCTTTTCAGTTTTTTCATTATTCCTTTCCACCTTTGATACTTCTCGATTTATCCACTTTATAATCTTTTCACTATTATTTCAACATACCTATATTCATTTTGCATCTTCATTCAATAACCATCAAAGCAAACCACTCCTAAGGATATCAAAGTCAAGTACCAAAAAATACAATAAAACTAATGTCTTTCTCTAAAAATTCTCAACAATAATTAGTTATTATTTTATCATCGTTACAGTAATAACTGTGAATTAAGGATTTCACTATTTTGACAATTCACAAACTCCACGGTGAAGTTAAGACTTAAGTTTCGATGGATGAGGTCCTGGGAGTTCAGTTGAATTATCTGAATTTTTCCAAGATCACTCACAAAGATTTCATTTTTACTATTTCTATTCAACATCTAACAAACCAAAAAGTTACCGTTTTTGACTATCACAGGGTTTACATATTCAGGTTGCTCGCCCCAGGATGCCAATAACGAGTAAATAGACTTTAAAATGGCAATATTGCTTGAATGATCATTATCCTAAATGAAATGGGCTTACAAGTACACAAATTATCTTCTAATCATGATGAAGCCGATGGCGTTAGCAATTCAATATTCATTGTATATTCCAGAGAGAATTACATTTTTGAAATAACTGATATCGAAAAAACAAAGAATATAATAAAGAGCTTTGTGTCGATGCGTTTGATCTCTAGAATAAAGTCCTGCAGTATCTTCTGTTTCTGAATAAGTATGCATAAACATATTACCATCTCTGATAATCTATTCTTTTAATCTGTGGCTGAGATGTTTTGTCACTGTAGATCAAAGTATTCACAAACACATTACCATCTCTGATAGTCTATTCTTCTAGCCTGTGGCTGAGATTTTTGCCACTGTAGATCAATAAGAAGAAAAAAATTCTCTGGAGGGAACAAGGAAGAAATTGAGTAGCCGGTTCTTAGAGATTCTATCCTTTAGAGATTCTAATACCGCCATATTCCTAACAACTTGTAACATCGCTAATCCTTTCTGTATAACTGGTAAATATCTGAATGGAGTCTGGTTTTAGCTACCCATAACAATAAAAAATTTGGCTTTTAATTACACCGTCATTTAAAAGAGAATGAACCGACACTTTGACAACATAGAGCACAAGAGAAAATCATCTGAAGTATTTCTAATAGAAGCAGCTACTGAATTTAACCCTTAATTTCCCAAATCATACTGTGTAAGAATTGCCATAATCTTACCATTAACATTATCCAAGTCTTTGAATCTAAGGTATTTATATGGAATTTCGATTTGTGCAGTTAAAGGCATCTGCTTCTCCGATCGACTCCGAAGTCCACCTACTGTTCCACAAGGAATTTAATTGGTCCCCCGTCGTCCCTGTCTCTAAAGAAGTGGTTCTGCTACTAGATAAAAAGGTGAGTTACATAATCCTATTAGTAGAATAACAACATTTAAGGTATCCGCATCTATGTCATAATTACTTCCACCTGGGATGTTCACGTTTATAGTTCAAGTTGTCTAGTAAAAGTTGTCTGTTTGCCTGGAAGTTTTAAGTAGGTTTGTTATTATTATTATTATTATTATTATTATTATTATTATTATTATTATTATTATTATTATTATTATTATTATTAATCATGAATGAGTTTTATATAAAGAAGGGTCTAGCTTTTCGGGGGAATACACTAAATCTTCTAATAATTATTAGCTTCCCTTCTAAAGGCGAGAGAAGAAACATCATTACCACTTGTTGCAACTCGGGTTGGCTATAATAGATATCTGCATCTTACGTAAATATGAAAATGCGTCATAAATAATCTAAAAGTTGTTTTACTCCTTGTTTTCCGACATGATTTTGGTGTCAAGAAGGTAAATAAACTATATGAATATATGTATAAACAATATATATATATATATATATATATATATATATATATATATATATATATATATATATATATATATATATATATACATATATATATTATATATGTATGTAATGACACACACATATATGCGCGTATCAGTAATATAGAGAGATAGAGAGAGAAGAGAGATAGAGAGAGAAAGCCAATCAGATTTCGTAACAAATGGGCCAAAACGTCTTCAGATTTCTGACGTCTTCTTCTTCAGAAAAACCATTTCCTCCTCATTCAACAGGAAAGGAAGCAGGTACCGAATACCACATCTGCGGGGGCCATAGAATACCAATGGGATGGCATAACTCTAACATTCCGAGGAAGGCAGCTGGCGAAAATCACTGTATATCAAGTTCTTAAGTGAAAAAGCGAAGTCATAAAATCAGGAGAGAGAGAAGTTATACGATTCGATGTGAACGGATTTTTGCAATGTGAAGTCACTTACACAGACAAATGGGTATACTTACGTGGGCTCACACACGCGACGACTGTAAATGCCCTCTGTCTATCTATCTATCTATCTATCTATCTATCTATCTATCTGTCTATCTATCTATCTACATATCCATCTATCTTATTTATCTGTATTCAGTATCAACAGCTTTTTAGTTTTCTGTAAAGAAAACTATTGTGCCAACTTTGTCTCTCCGTCACACTTTTCATCCGCCCTCAGATCTTAAAACCTACTGACTAGAGGCCTATACAAATTGGTATATTAATCATCACCCTCAATCATCAAACATGCCAAATTACAGCCCTCTGGCCACAGTGGTTTTATTTTATTAAGGTTAAAGTTAGGCATGATCATTGCGTCTGGCAACGATATAGGGCAGGCCACCACCGGGCCTTGGTTAAAGTTTCATGGGTCGCGGCTCATACAGCATTATACCGAAACCACCGAAACATGGATCTGTTTTCGGTGGCCTTGATTATACGCTGTACAGAAAACTC
>NC_089748.1:51021097-51026097 GCF_040412425.1 Macrobrachium rosenbergii
CATACCAAATTGCAGCCCTCTAGCCTCAGTAGTTTTTATTTTATTTAAGGTTAAAGCTAGCCAGAATCGTGTTTCTGGTAACGGTATAGGATAGGCCATCACCGGGCCGTGGTTAAAGTTTCATGGGTCGCGGGACATACAGCATTATGCCGAGACCACCGGAAGAGAGGTCTGTTTTCGATGGCCTTGATTATACGCTATAGCGGCTGTACAGAAAACTGTTTCTTCGGCGCAATTTTTACTTGTTTGTTTGTCCTCCGGGTATACAGCACAAACAACGAAAAGATGCGTGTAAAAACATATCCCCGAGTGAGAAGCTTTGTTTTGAAAATCATTCCTAGGGGTTTTGAAATCCAGCAGCTTTAGAAAAGACTAAGAAATTATAAAGTGCTGAAGATATTATTATTATTATTATTATTATTATTATTATTATTATTATTATTATTATTATTATTAACTCATGAAGTAGTAAAAAAAACTTACCCTAAAGGACTTGTATCAACTTATGTAAAACAATGAGAAGATTAGAAATCAGTTCTTGAAATTGAATATCTTAAAGGCATATTATATTCACAGTATCATTAAACTGTGAGCCCCGTCAGTAAGCTGCTACTGCCATACAAATATAAATACGCAAGAACGCATGCTCACTTGCTCACTCACACACACACACATATATATATATATACATATTATATATATATATGTATATATATATATGTGTGTGTGTGTGTATGTATGTGCGTGTGTGTGTGTACTCAGCCGCATTAAATCCATACTTCACATAAACACTAGCCCTATAACCAAGGACATTTTGTGGCTCAAACTTTATATTACCTTAAAACTGTGCTCTTCTACAATGTAAACATAAAATTCCATTATATCTCATCATGCGACTTTCCCTTAGGGGGAAGGTACTTCTTCCCGTTCTCGGCTAGTCTTTTGAAAAGAGGCTAATTATTTTACCCTCACAGTCGACTAACTATCAGGTGTATAACCCACTTCTTTGATAAACACAGGTACGGTGGGTAACAGAGAGGACCCATCCGTTTTGATGTTTACACGAGGCCTCATGCGCAGACGTACACATACACACAAATACACTTACACAAACACACTTATACACTCACGAGATACTACTACAAACAAGTGAAAAACGCGCCTAAGTTTCTTCGGAGCAATCGAGTTTCTGTACAGCCGCTGCAGCGTATAAACAAGGCCACCGTACAGATCAATCTTTCAGTGGTCTCGGTATAATGCTGTATGAGCCGCGGCCCATGAAACTTTATCCCCGGCCCGGTGGCGGCCTGTCCCATATCGTTGCCAGACGCGCGATTATGGCTAACTTCAACCTTAAATGAGATTAATACTACTGAGGCTAGAGGACTGCAATTTGGTATGTTCGATGACTGGGGGTTGGATGGTCAACATACCAATTTGCAGCCCTCTAGCTTCAGTAGTTTTTAAGATCTGAGGGCGGATGGATAAAGTGCGGACAGAAAAAAGTGCTAATAGAATAAAGTGTGGACGGACAAACAAAGCCGGCATAATAGTTTTCTTTTACAGAAAACTAAAAAGCGAAATCTTGATATCAAAGCTGAAAGTTTAATTCCCTTTCTTTTGTGGATTTTCTTTCCATATCAACTTATATCTAACATGAAATGACCAGTGCGTCAATTCCACTAATCACGAAGCGAAAAGGGGAAAAGGGACGGACGGATAAGGAAAGAGACAAAATTGAAAAGACGAAAATAAGAAAAAGTAAAGCCATTAGGCGACATTTGTTTCAGTGCCAGCACACCAGGGAAAGGAAATGGTAGTAATATCTAACATATTGCCAGCGTCTACGGAGAGGACCCAGAAAATATTAAGTCTCCTATAGAGGGTTATCGTTTTCTTCTTTATATTTTGTTTTATTCCAGTTTATTCTTCTTTATATCTGTAAGAAGCGTCGTTTGTCTTATTCCAATATATTCTTGTATTTGTAAAAAGGGAAGGATTGTTTTAACCTAGAGGTCATTCATTTTTGTGGCTCTTGAAAATGAAAAACAAGATGGTTAGGAAGGACAAAATAGCTGCTGATGTTGTTGGATTGAATTGCATTGCATAAAGAATATAGACCAAAGGCCAAGCATTGGGACCTATGAGGTCATTCAGCGCTGAAATAGAAACTGACAGTAAAAGGTTTTGAAAGGTGTAACAGGAGGAAAACCCGCAGTTGCACTATGAATCAATTATTAGAAGGTGGAGGTAAGATGGAAGAAAGAGAATATGAAAGGAAGTTAGTAAAAGCAACGACAGCACTTTCACCCTACGGTTTTATTAAGTTTGTTCATTTTGTACCACGAAAATGGAAAACAAGATTTTTAAGAATGACAAATAGCTGCTGATATTGTTGGCAAATTCGTTCCCTGGGTCCTTTTACAAAGCAATGCCGGACACTCGTTCGTACTCCATCCCTCTAAATAAAAAAAATAAAAGAAGAATCAGAGAAACAAGTAAAAAATGCGCCGAAGAAATTCGAGTTTTCTGTACATCGTATAATCACGGACACCAAAAACAGATCTATCTTTCGATGGTCTCGGTAAAATGCTGTATGAGCCGGTGCCCATGAAACCTAACCACATCGGTGGTGGCATGTCCTACATCGCTGCCAGATGCACGATTATGGCTAACTTTAACCTTGTATAAAATAAAAACTACAGAGGCTAGAGGGCTGCAATTTGGTAAGTTTGATGACTGGAAGGTGCATGATCAACACACCAATTTGCAGCCCTCTAGCCTTAGTAGTTTTTAAGATCTGAGGGCGGACAGAAAAAGTGCGGACGGCCAGACAAAGCCGGCACAATAGTTTTCTTTGTCAGACTACTAAAAAGCTGCAGTCCGTCCCACCAGAATTTAGATCATCTTCTCTTATCATCCCTAAAGTCAGAATGAAGTAGTTATGTCCTTTTTGCAATATCGTTATGATAAAAATAATAAATATTCCCCCCACCCATTTATTTTGATATCCTGTATCACGCCTACGCACAAAGTGAAATCTTTATTGACAGTTGTATTTATCTTGAACTTCACAGCTTTCCTGTCATCATCACCGCGGGTTATGTCATATTTAAGAAAGGGAATTTGTGTATATATATATATATATATATATATATATATATATATATATATATACATATATATATATATATATATATATATATATATATACATACATATATATATATATATATATATATATATATATATATATATATATATATATATATATATATATATATATATATATATATGTGTGTGTATATTTTGTGATGACATTGCGTTTTGTATGGAGATGAAAGTCAAACGCTTGCAGGCTTCATCTTCACAGAATATACCGAGGAATTTTAAAAACCATAGTAATGTTATAATGGCGGGTACAAACACGAAACCTGACGCTTCCTCACTTTCACAGGCAAGAGCCCATGAAAAGAGAAAATCACTGGAAACCACAGAAGCCAATGTACCCAGATACCCTTCCAAAAATGCAGACGAAAAAAAGAATGAGGGTTCAAATGAAGAGGAAAAATCAAAAGGTAATGGAAAGGAGTCAACGTCAGAGAGAGAGAGAGAGAGAGAGAGAGAGAGAGAGTGTCTCACTGAGGCTATTATCGGCACCGGTTGATGACGGGAGGCGCCTGTCGTTGCAATTTATGACTAATATCCTAATGTCGTTCCAGGTCTGATGTGACACTGGTCGGCCCATCTGTGGCGAGCTCTGCGGTGAAGCCAAATAATCTACTGTTCCACTCTCTCTCTCTCTCTCTCTCTCTCTCTCTCTCTCTCTCTCTCTCTCTCTCTGATAAAACATCTGGAGTTGCCGTAGCCACAGACATTAAAAGGGATTCAATGTCATCTTCTTCCATCACCGAGACCGAGTCACACTGCGTTTTCAAAATCAAATTATCTTCCTGTGAAATCTTTCATTTTCTGTATGACAAAGTCCTGGTGGTCTTCCTGGCCATCTCATAATCGAGATAGCTCAACTTTCCTTTCTGCTTCTTTGTATTGCCTTTTTGTTAAAAAATAGTTATAAAATTGACGATAATATGGTGTAGTAGTCAAGACATCATACCTAGTACATAATAACTGTCACAACATCTGAATTTCCTTAGACAGTTGACAGGTGTACACAAAGATGACTCAACTAAAAAGAGTAAGATTACAAAGCAGACCGAATAATATGAAAACGTGACTCATTGCGTTTCGTGCACAACAGAAACAGAAACCTGTTCTTGAATCACTGAACAAGACTACTATACAGTACAACTGACAGATTACCCCATACAGTGAATGAAAAGAGAAAAAAAACATATTTAAAGAAAATGGCAGAGCGTTTTGATGGTAATTTGGCTCTTGTTTTCGATCTTTTGAAGACAGGTGATAAAAACGATATTCTGGGTAAGGTAAGATTGGTAAAATTTCAAAAGGAGCTTTTCGGCGTCTCTGCTTTTACTCTTGACAAGATATGTCTGCCACACGGATCAAGTTGAAACTCCTCTGATGATATAGACATGAAGCAGTATATATATAAATATATATATATATATATATATATATATATATATCTCTCTATATATATATATATATATATATATATATCTATATATATATATATATATATATATATATATATATTCATAATCATATATGGAGCATAATACTTTGCTTTACATATTCATTAATTTCCAATTTTTTTTTTTTTGTTTACATTTACTCAACTGCCTTAGTCCACCATGAATTCTTTTGCGTGTCAGCTTACCTTGATAAGAAAGTTTGCCGTTATGGCGTCATTTTGGTAATGCCAATGAAACTCTATCTGAAGACAGAAAGACTGACTTGAAATTGACAATGGTACTCCAGACCACAGAAAATAGGAATTCCGAGGTTTACTGAATACAAACAGCGTTACGCAAATTATATTCACTAAGTTATTCTTTATTCATATTTTCCCCAAG
>NC_089748.1:51031097-51033597 GCF_040412425.1 Macrobrachium rosenbergii
AAGCTACCTATGAGAGAAGTGAGAAAACGCCAAAACAGAGAGAAATCCCTTTAAGGATTTGTGTTGCAGAAACGATTTGGTGTCCAATTCTAATTATAGATAAGATGACGAAACTGAAGGAGTCTTTCAAAAATCTCATTAGAACTAGATTCCTTCTTTAATCTTTCGAGAAAGAAAAAATGTAAGTGGGAAAATACGAGTTAAGAAAGTTGGTGAAGGAATGGTTCTATGGGCACTGGAACTAGCGTTCGAGATTTTAATGAAGTAAATGAAACCAAAAAGGAGTTTTTTTAAAAAAGAACATCGACATTTTAGGTACATGAAATGGAAGTGAACCACATTAAAATTGCAACCACGTACATGATAATATGTTCAAGGCAATTTTCTTTTAGGTAACATAGTACGGGCAGTTAGGTACAATCTTTAACTGAGACTGTTTGAAGACATTCATACATCCAGTTATAATCACCTGTTATCCTTAAAGTTATCAAAACAAAAAATTCGAATTTATAATTTTCTCATTAGATTCCCGACGCGATGGTCAGCACGAACCGTGGACATTTATAATTAGACTTTATCTCCGTTTGAATTTTGTCCCCTACTAACAACCGAAAGGACATCTTCGCTTACAACCTACTACGGAAGGTAGATTACAATTTCATCTACCTGGTCATTCCTTTTCCTTTATCAGTCGACCTGTACAATTCACCTCAAGGACTTTGATGCGTGTCCACCGACCGGGATTAAGACAGCTATAAATTAACACCTGTCAGTGGACTGTCCACAGCAATCGTGGCCCCTCTCTCTCTCTCTCTCTCTCTCTCTCTCTCTCTCTCTCTCTCTCTCTCTCTCTCTCTCTCTCTCTCTCAGGTATCTATGTTTTCACACTGTCTTCAGATACGAGTCCTGCTTAAGAATAATGCACATTGTTGATGCAGGTATGAAAGGTATGCACTAGCAAAAAATATAACATAAAAATTGCCTGGACATGTTCTTGACATTAAACATTTTTAAAATGTCTGAAAAGGAAAAATAAAAGCATTAAATCATATCCTGTCAGTTGACACTGACATTACTGAATGTGAAGGGTATATAACAGTACTTCATTTGTGCATTTTTATGCGCAGCCTTGACTGACATCAATTGTTTTTACGTGTATTTTTTTCCAAGAATTCATCTCTCTCTCTCTCTCTCTCTCTCTCTCTCTCTCTCTCTCTCTCTCTCTCTCTCTCTTTCTCTCTCTCTCATTTTATATCATTTATATATACAAATATATATGTATTTATATATATATATATATATATATATATATATATATATATATATATATATATATATATATATATATATGTATGTATGTATGCTAATATATATGTATTTACTATATATATAGATATATATATATATATATGTGTGTATTATAATATATATATATATATACTCTATACACACATATATTTTATGTGCACTTTATATGTCTAAATAATACAATGTACAAATGTGCGCATTCATTTGCTTAATGACTGAACTTTGAACATAAAAAAAGGGGTTATAGCCCCATCACCAATGATATACAACACAAAAACATGAACGTAAAAACAAAACAAAACAAAATTACAGCCACATAACTTACGACAAAAAAAAAAAAAAAAATATGCTCAGGGATGAGTACGCCAATGATGACACTCTAATCAAAGCCTTTTCAACAGCCGCTATTGATCATCGGGGCTGAAGGCGATTATCAGTTTTAATCGTCCGCAGCCCTATTACGCCGGAATGATTATACATTTTAATCAGTCTCTGATAATTACAGAAGCCAGAGCAGATTTCTTCTCTCCCTTGATGTATTTTGAAGATATCTCGATGCCGCCTACTTTTTGGTCTACGTTCGTTAAGCTTTTATAATGTTATTTCGTTATTCAGATGTTTCTTTCTCTCTCTCTCTCTCTCCATATTCGAATAACGGAGCACTTTGATTCTCTCTCTTTGTGTGTGTCTCTCTCTTCAGAATCGAATAACTGGGCAAAGCGACGCTCTCTCTCTCTCTCTCTCTCTCTCTCTCTCTCTCTCTCTCTCTCTTCAGATTTGAACAACTGGGCAGAGCAATGTTCAGTTCTCTCTCTCTCTCTCTGTCTTTAGATTTGAACAACTGGGCAGAGCAATGTTCAGTATTCTCTCTCTCTCTCTCTCTCTCTCTCTCTCTCTCTCTCTCTCTCTCTCTCTCTCTCTCTCTCTCTCCAGAATCGAGTAATGGGCATAGCGACGCTTGACTCCTTAATGAATGCTGTAATTATCGATTTTCTAAGAATTATGGCAAATATATAACTGGAAATATCTGAAAACATATTCTCACGTTTCGAATAACCAGCATATAACATTTATCTAGACGAGTAATGGAATGTTTACCTTAATTATCTTAAAATAATTAAAATTCACCGTAAATAATGCTTGGATTAAAATATGTCAAAATCTTAAATGTATTTTGCAAGTTAATACTTTA
>NC_089748.1:51038597-51096097 GCF_040412425.1 Macrobrachium rosenbergii
TGGAAATGCCGCGGAATTTAAATATCTTTGATGAATAATTGGAGATCACTGTGGGAGAGGGAGGAGAAATAAAGGAAAAAGTAAGGTAAAGGGGAGGAAAAGGGAAAGGGGAAGGAGAGAGTGATAAGGTTGGAAGGGTTGGGGAGGGTAGGGTGAGATACCAAGTTGTGGGAAGGATATTTGCAAAATGAAAATCCTTACCTCGTTCTCGCGATGCCAAGAAAGCTGCTACAATTATGGCGTTATGAACTCCGTACTGTGACAAGAACTTTTAATATTATTCTCTACCACAGCAAATGTTTTATAATTTTCACACATTTAAAACTTGGCATTATCTTTCACCTCCTCTTACACTCAAACACTTTGAAGACCGAAAGAAAACTGAAAATAACGGGGTAATGATACTGAACTGGCCCTGACTGTTGGAATCAATGGTCACTCAGACACCAAGCGACAGTTAACGCTACTTAGTACAACTCTCGATAGTCGAGTCAAGTCAAGTAGCCCGCTATATTCTTCACAGCCTAATAACGAGAGTTCTTCAGTAGTTCTTCACAAACGAATATTATTAATTTCTTACCGAAGGAGGAAGTAGAAGACGAAATAAAAGAGCTATTCATCATGTAAGTAATATCGAAATAGCTCTAGAACAACAATAGCCTCTTATTCACAAATGATCATTAAAAATGGTGGTTAGAACATTTGCACAGTGGGAATTCTTACCAGTTATCGAGTAGAAGTGACAATTATAAACGAATAATCAGACATTTATGCCGGTTTTTCATGGCGTAAATACATAAGAATGAGGAAAAACAAGTTGCTCTCAAATAGACTATCAAAGTTTTAACTGCCAAGACTGAATAAGTCTGTAATTGGCACGAAACATCTACAAAGCTGCCTGATTATGAATAAATAATTTTGTACTTTTCATATGAATCTGCTAAACAAACATTGAAAACGTGTAGCTGTGCAGTTAGCTATGCTTGCAAAGAAAATTAACATTAATTTTACTTTGCCGAGGCGAAATAAGCGTACTTTCTTCTATATTTCACTAGGATCCCAAAAGAAAATAATTTTACTCAAAGAAAGCAATTAATGAACCTAGGTTGCAGAAACCAAAGTAACAACCACAATTTTCTGTAGATCACCCACAAATAAACTATTTTCGGAGGTACCAATCCCCGAATAATAATCTTATAAAATTATAGCAAAAACTCACCCAAGATATTAAAGTAGAACCCCACAAACGTAAACGAGTAAATATCAAAATTGCAAGTCAAAACAAAATAGGGCAACACGGGAATTCTTATCATAAAGGAGTTACAATGAGTAGTTTTTCTACTAGTGTTGTCTATATATCTGCGTTCGTAATATTTTCCCATGAGTAAAATTTGTAATGTTTACGAGAAATGGTCGCGAGGGAACAAGGGGCAAGAAGCCTTTGATACAAAGCAGTCCACTTCCTGGTCGGGTCCACGTGTTGTGTCGGCGCGTTCACTGTAAACAAAACGGCCAGACACTCGCATGTGCCTCTAAACTTATTAACGAGGTTTCATGCAAAGCGGCAAAGAACGATTCCACCTTTTTGTGAAACACTCAACATTCAAGATGATAATTTTAGTATGGGGAAAACTACTTCATTCCAATTTGCTGTGATACTTCCATATTGGTGTGATGTAAATTATGTATTTTTTATTAATAGAAAAACTCATCATGGCCTCTTCGTAAAGGCGGTTATTCAGTTTAATTAGCAACTGTAATGCCAACCAGCAAATGGTTTTCCTACAAATGGTTGCAAATGCACTTTTACGTAAACTTTTTTTTTCTACCAGAAAGAGGTCTTAAGCCACGCTCTTATTTTACATTTAATCGATTTTTTTTCTTCAGTCTCTACTTCAGCCTCCTTGCTACAACACTAACACAATTGGTAGAGCACAAAGTATTAAAGTAACGGTCTGTAGCACTTCAAGCATAAGCTGCAAATACCTGCTAAAGGAATGTTATCTTCGAATTTCACTTCGCCACTTTTGGAAATGACTGTGTATACAGCTGTAGTTTATACACTGTTGTTATCTCTCTCTCTCTCTCTCTCTCTCTCTCTCTCTCTCTCTCTCTCTCTCTCTCTCTCTCTCTCTCTCTCTCTCTCTCTCTATGCATATACTGGATTTCCTGGGAAATCTCCTCTCTACCTCATTTAAACTGGATTTAAAATGGAACTCTAGTCTACAGTATATAGTGCTATTATTGTTATTATCTTCTCTCTCTCTCTCTCTCTCTCTCTCTCTCTCTCTCTCTCTCTCTCTCTCTCTCTCTCTCTCTCTCTTTGCTCATGCTCATTGGATTTGAAATTAGCTCCGTTACCTCATTTAAGAACTCTGGAAATCTAGTCTACATACTGTTATTCTTCTCTCTCTCTCTCTCTCTCTCTCTCTCTCTCTTTTGTTCATGCAAATTGTATGTGAAATTAGCTCCGTTACCTCATTAAGAATTCTGGAAATCATATTCTGGAATGCAGGATGCGGAAACCTGCCTATATGCTTGTGCCTAGGCTTATTTATCGAGTAGTTACAATTGCTATCTAACCGGAACATTTACCTGAAATGCAGATGCAACAATTCGCACTAAGAAACTGAACAAGTTTAATTGCAAAACATTCACCAAATGTAGCCATAAATTCTTCAAAATCGGTTAATCTGAAACGTCATCTATACATTCGACGTCTCTATTATTATTATTATTAATTATTATTATTATTATTATTATTATTATTATTATTATTATTATTATTATTATTATTCAGCTTCTCACTGAAAGATTATACTGTTAATCTCATAGACTAAATGAAGGCATAAAAAACTGAAAAACCAAACCTTGGTTTCTGCCTTCAGAATATAGACATATTGAGAATAATGTCTAATTAGAAACTCATTTTTTTCCATTACCCAAAAAACCATAAACCTGTAAAATTATTAGCCTTTTTCCAAATGGTTTTTTTCTAAAAAATACTAAGCTGATTCTATTTCAAAATTTTACATGGCCTTTACTTTAATTCCTATTCCATTATGTTATCTCATTCTTTGATCAATATAGACATATTGAGAATAATTTCTAATAAGAAACTAATTTTTTTCTATTACCCAAAAAACCATAAAGCTGTAAAATTATTAGCCTTATTTCAAATTTTTTTTTCCAAAAAATATTAAGCTGATTCTATTTCAAAATTTTACATGGCCTTTACTTTAATTCCTATTCCATTATGTTATCTCATTCTTTGATCAACCTTTAGTACTCATCTACAGACAACTTGCTGTAGTGGGTTGTGTTGGCGAGAGAGCACGTTGTGTACTTTTGAGAGAGAGAGAGAGAGAGAGAGAGAGAGAGAGAGAGAGAGAGAGAGAGAGAGAGAGAGAGAGAATGTTGTATAAAATACAGAGAACCAAAAAAGAACAAAACACCCAAGTTCACAGAGGTAGCCATATTAAGGAGGGCACAAACAGGACTGCCGTGAATGGCCTACCAACTTTGCGATAAATCAAAGAAAACAGAAAAGGTGAAGCCTGAACCTACAAAATGAAAGGTATAATACAGTCTGAATATGTATGAGGGGCTTAAGTAGAGGGGAGGAGAAAGGAGGTAGGTAGGCAAGGGTCTTCAAACAACGCGGAGGAAGGGTAGGAATGTGAAAAGGCGACTGTGAAAGAGAAAATGGGAAAGATGCGGTCATAGAAAACGGGGTGAGGTACTGAGAGTAGGTACTGTATAAATAAAAAAAACAAAAATAAATTAAATTGAGTATAGATATATCGTGGCCAAGGTTTTCAACAATAAGTACGAGGTTTCTGAAAGCAAATTTTAGCTGTTAATGACCCCGAGGAGCGTCTATAAAGGATAAACTTGAAGCATCATTCAATAAAGTTGAAGCTACAAAGATATTACCCTGGTAATCACTTACAGTAAATAAGATTTATTGAAGCTTTCATTTACGTTCCCGACGCAGCAAATAATGAAAGCACGCGATGATAGCAAAAACAGCACCTAATATTACCCAGCCAAATTGAGAAATCATGATGCATCATTTTCAACCTAGAGAAATTCCAATCTCGCGATGAAGGCAGAACGAAAAGAAAAGTGAGAACATGGAGACGAGGGAACGCAGAATAAATTCCTGGAAGGGAGAGAGGGAAAGGGTTAAGGATTTTATAAGGTGGGCGGGGGACAGGCGGTGCCAAATTTCACAGATGAGCGGACGCGGTGGGCGAGCACCTCTTGGCCTAATTCATGAAGAAGTGGACGAGGGAAGAGGATGACTTAAATGGAAGCTCTGGGCGAGGGGGTGGGGGGAGTGGGGGGGAGGGATGGAAGGCGGGTCTTTGTCTTGCTTAACTAGGGTAGTAAAACTTAACTGGAGGTGATTAAGGAAGGCTATGAAAAAAAAGATGGTTGACTTTTATGAAGAACCTCTTCGACGGATCAGAGGTCGCCAGGAAATCTGGTAAAGGATTCTGGAATGGTCGAGGTTTGGCTCGAAGATTTACGAGTCTCGAGAGACATTTTGGAAAGGTACCTCGCTAATCAATTCGAATTGACAGTTGATTATGAATACTGAGGACTGACTAAAATTAAAAATATTAGTTAAATGTTACAAGAGGTTTCTTATGATGTTTAAATTAACAGTCCCAGTGCTGAAATCTCTAATACAAGAATTATGCAAACGCGACAGACAGGGTAAGCCCTCTGACATACACGAAACGAAAATAAAATTTTCTTTAAAAAGAATACTAATAAGTCACCCGTAGGGGGGTTAGTTCCGTCAGTGCACCTCACTCGGTGCACTGTAGGCATTACTTAAGGTTCATTGCAGCGTTCCTTCGGTCCTTAGCTGCAACCCCTTTCATTCTTTTTACTGTGCCTCCATTCATATTCTCATTCTTCCATCTTAATATCCAACCTCTCTTAACATTTGTTCCATAGTGCAACTGCGAGGTTTTCCTCCTGTTACGCCTATTAAACCTTTCTACTCCCAATTTCCGTTTCAGCGCTGAATGACCTCATAGGTCCCAGCGCTTTTGCCTTTGGCCTAAATACTATATTCCATTCCATTCCTTCCAGACATGCGTTACTCTATTATGACTTAAAAGTATTTAGTGACCATGCAGATACTTGAAAGAAACCTTATCTTCTGGTACAGGTATGAAGAATGATGATAAATCTTTATCCCTCACTTGATATATTAATGTTTTTTGAAGTGATAAAATTTTCGTAAGGCAGAATTAATTCTCAATACGAGAATTGGTATTTAAGTGTTTCTAGTTAGAAAAAAATTCACCTAAGACGAATATCTTTGTTGGATATAGGCGTAAAATTAACTAATCCCTAAATTACACTGAATTATTTTCATTTGACAGATTTATCAATTTATAGAGGAAATAACGTTCAAGAAGCCCTCAGGGTTTGAACAAGGATGTAGGACAGTGTTTTACCTTAAAAGGAGAATTATATAAGTCGTTCAACGTTCTTTATAAGAATGGTGCGTAATCTATGTTTTAAAAACAGTTAATTTAAGAACATTCAGATTCATAAAAGGTAAATATGCACAATTGCTATTCAAAATTACCTAAAAAAGAGACATTGAATAAATGAAATAAACAACGGAGACCACAGGGCGCATCCGCTTCGTGAGGGCAATGAAAACGTTCGTGCTAAAAAAAAAAAAAAAAAAGCATGTAATTGCCTGCCAGAAGGAATAATGGCGCATACGAGTGATAGCGGCGGAAAAGGTTTGTAATCTCGGGTATGTCTGCTCGATTCCATAGCATGGATGACTCGTATTCTACGCTCGGATGAATTGTACCGACGGCTGGATGATTTGTACAGACGCATGGATGATCTACAGCCATGATGGGGGGGGGGACTCATGGACTGAATGGGGCTTTGTCCCCCCTCCCTAAACCCCCCTACCCCCGAGTTAGGGAGAGGCAGAAAGGGAGAAGGTATGGTTGGATGATGATAGACATGCTGAGTGAGCTTCTCCTAACCGCCCCCCCCCCACCCCCCGCCCCCTCCCGAAACTCTTCCCTGGTCCCTCGGAGGTAAACAAAACGTCTCTTGGAAGAAATGCTAAGGGAGTACAGCCTCTACCTCTTGGCACCCAATTATCTCAATTACCTGTACCTACACATTTTCGAAGCGTTCGCGTGACGTCAGATGAGGCTCAAGTGTTTAGTTGACTCGTTTGAGTTCTAAACAATAGGATATTTATGAACATACGGAGAGGTTCTGCATTGTTCTATATTTTTTCTGTAATATTTTTTTATTCTCCTGTATTTTGTAACGTGATCTATTTCATAGGTAATAAAATTGTGTTTATCTCTCTCTTTTTCTCTCTCTCTCTCTCTCTCTCTCTCTCTCTCTCTCTCTCTCTCTCTCTCTCTCTCTCTCTCTCTCTCTCTCTCGCTCTCTCGAAAGTAGGAAGAGATTTTTATTGTACTTTTTTTAAAATTTCTTTGTTCTGTACTTGTAACACGGTCTATTTTATCGTTAATAAGTTTCTCTCTCTCTCTCTCTCTCTCTCTCTCTCTCTCTCTCTCTCTCTCTCTCTCTCTCTCTCTCTCTCTCGTTTGCGCTCAAAAAAATGGGATACCTATGGACATAGGGAGAGGTTCAGTATTATTCTTTCTGTTTTAATATTTCATTTTCCTCTTGTACTTTGTAAAAAGATTTATTTTAATGGTAATAAGTTTCTCTCTCTCTCTCTCTCTCTCTCTCTCTCTCTCTCTCTCTCTCTCTCTCTCTCCACGGCTCGTTATTAATGCTAACAAAACATGGAATGGATTTAAAAGTGTGTGCGTGTCAGTGAAATGACTATGGCTGCTCTAACTATTGTTACAAATAATAATAATAATAATAATAATAATAATAATAATAATAATATCGTTTCCACGTCATCTTCTGATTGGTTTTTGGTTTCTTGTTTTTTTGGAAGGTATGTAGTTTTGGTTTTGTTGTATAAAATGTATTATTATTATTATTATATTAATATTATTATGATTTTCATTAGAATTATGATAATTCATAATAATATAATATGTAATAATAATAATAATAATAATAATAATAATAATAATAATAAATTCATATACAACGAAACCAAAACTACACACCTTTCCAAAAAAAAAAAAAAACACAAGAAACCAAAAACCAATCAGAATTCGAAGATGACGTGGAAGCGGTATCGCATTTCTCTCTCTCATCTATTTGCGAAGGTACGCGAAATCAAATACAACATAAGAGAGATGAAACAAGGGCGATAAGAAATATGGAATTTCCGAAAAGGGGTTGGGGGCTGGCGATAAAGCAATATGAAATTTCTCCTGCGAAAAGATACGGGGGCAACAGATACGGCGGATAGATTGAAATGTTTTCGTTATGCCTAACAACGACGTATCTGAAATGACATTCCGTATCTGTAGTAACTCGCGTTTCATGCTGTCATCATATGTATACGAGAGAGGGAAGTTATCGCGTTTTTATCTTTATTAGGAAGGGATGGATTTCGTTTCGCATGTATACCTTTACACGCATACACAGGATACATTTACAGACGCACTTTTTTCGTGTTGAATATATGTGTATATGCTTATTTATTTTCGTGTTTGTTACTGATGGATGTCTATTGAAAAAACCTAATTCCAGTAATTATCCTATTTGCAACAGAAATTATAAATTTAATTCAAAATCGTTCCAGACCATAATTAAAGAAATTAGATGTTTTGTATAAAATGATCAGATATATTGAAAAGAGCCCCTTTCTAATAATTTCTTTCGAAATTTCTTTAGGAAATTATATATTCCTTGGATCTTGTAAGTATTTTTACACAGGATTTTGACAACAGAAATCATGAATCTCAAGCCACAACGGGCCAGGTTACAATTAAAAAATTATATGGTAAGATACATAGCAAGAGAGCTTCTTTCAATTCAATTTTCAGAAAAATTTATTTGTTCCACGGATCTGATAAGTACTTTAAACAGGATTTTGGACAAATTGGCCTAGTGCCCATGTCACTTCCATAATGGGCCACAGTTCATCTCTGGCCTTTGTTCACTCATCAGATTTTCAAGGTGCCTTTTTATGCTTAAGAACAAACATGGTGTTTTGAGAGTCTCTGATCATTTAGAAATCAAAGGTACGACCTTGATTTCTGGGCAATAATACGACATCGTTCTACTTTTTG
This sequence comes from Macrobrachium rosenbergii, assembly GCF_040412425.1. Taxonomy (NCBI): domain Eukaryota; kingdom Metazoa; phylum Arthropoda; class Malacostraca; order Decapoda; family Palaemonidae; genus Macrobrachium; species Macrobrachium rosenbergii. The sequence goes on from NC_089748.1 coordinate 51,046,832, forward strand.
TTTTTATAAACTATTTGTCATTAATTTTGTTATTCTTTACTATTTTCATCATTTTGTAGATCATTATCATTTACTTTTCAGTAACATTTTATGTTTCTTCTGCAATTTTTTCCCGTTCCTTTTGGTAAAATAATTCATGTATTTTTTAAATCACTGTTGGCCTACCTCTAACCATTTTTCACATCTATGTGTTTTAGCTCTTGCAATTTCTACAATTTTTTTTTATAAACTTCTCCTCTGATACGTATAAAAATTGAATTGAATTGAATATGGAATTTAGGCCAAAGACCAAGCACTGGGACCTATGAGGTCATGCAGAGCAAAAATGAAAATTGACAGTAAAAGGCTTGAAAGGTGTAACAGGAAGAAAACCTCGCAGTTGCACTTCGAATCAATTGTTAGGAGATGGTGGAGAGTAAGATGGAAGAAAGAGAATATGAAAGGAGGTACAGTAAATGGAACAAAAGGGGGTTATAGCTAGGGGTAGAAGGAACACTGCAAAGAATCTTAAGTAATGCCTACAGTGCACCACATGAGGTGCACTGACGGCACTACCCCAGTACGGAGGATGCTTATAAAAATGTTTTTTTATTATTATCAAAAGCGTGGCAGTTAAATTTCACTCTAGTCTCGCCTGATTAATTTTCTGATAGGCAGACAACACTTTATTTAAAAGGATGAGGTAAACACTGTTATTTGTCCAAAAACTCAGTCTGGTGATACGACATCTACTTCAGGTCCTCTAATTAGCAATATCCTCAGCGGATTTACAGTAGATACCCACTTTATCAATAGGAGGATATATGCAAAACATGCATTAATAATGCTTTTTATGGCATGGTATCTCCAACAATATTTCTTATATTTTTTTAACGTCAGACACCATTTTTTTCTGCTAATTGTTCCATAAACCTCAAACGCATAGAACTTCAATTAAAAGCAAAAGTTTCAAGTTAAAAAATAATCTCCCGAAAAAAATTAATTATATCATCTCATCCGACCTTTCTGTGTACTTGGGAAGCTCATGCCCAAAGGCAACATTCCTTAATGATTAACAAATAACAAAATACAGCTCGGGCGTTAATGTAATGCTATCACGTCATCGCGTTCATTCTGCCCACGCATCATCTTCAGATCCCCGGGCATCTCGGGGCAGATGCCCTGAATGATTTCAGCCTATTCCTTTCCGAAGTGAAATGGCGTTGATGACTATCTGATGTGAGATAAGTCTCAATATATAAGAATGTCATTAATACAAAGAAAACCGATAAATTACTTGTCAGAAACTTCTTTGTAGTACATTAATTAGTTTGGATATCAGTCTCTTCGATTATGAATAGTTAGTGAATGAATAAATGCCCAGCTACTTCCTGTCAGAAACTGAAGGAAAAGATTATGACGAAGCGCCAAGCTTACAGACCCTGTGGCTTAGAGTCGACTTCGAAAAAGAATTGAATATCAGACAGCGTTAACAGCCATAAAACACTAAAAGGAATTAAGGAATCAGATCCTAAAACACGCAAAAATGAAATTATACACCTTTGTCGCATACAAGTCCTTGTATGCTGTACACACAAATATTTTTTCTTCTGAAAACAAACAACCAGATGGAGAGATCAGGTCTCGTCAAGACACTACTGACAAGCTCTGCCTAATCACCTAAATAATTATTTACCCCTTTTTTTACTCTATAACCTGAGCTCGAAAATGTTAAGCTTCAACCCCCTCTTCTAGGGCTAACCTGATCTCTAGGTCTGGGATCATCTTGAGCGATAGCATCGCCAGCAGTAATCAGTATACATGAGGGTTGATAAATCCAATCGCTCCTCCATCACCGGCTTGTTAAAATTTAAGGGTACGTCAACTCCCACCATGGTAGGCCTATTTCTTGTAGAGGGATGGTGGGCGGGGGAGGAATGGTATCTGTCACGATGCTCGGTGCAGACTCTGCAGAGTGAACTGACTGGAAAATTGCCGTTTGTGGCATTTTGGAAGTTTAAATAAATTACTACAAGTGAGATATTTGCCTCGCCTGATTCAGAATGATGATTTTAAGCTTACAACAACTCCCACCATGGTAGGCCTATTCCTTGAGGAGGGATGGTTGGGGGGGAGGAGGAATGGTATCTGTCACGATACGCAGTGCAGAATGAGCTGACTGGAAAATTGCCACTTGTGGTACTTTTAAAAGTTTCAGTCAACATCATTTCTAGTGAGATTGTTACCACGCCTGATTCAGAGCAGTGATTTAAAGCCTACAACAACTCACACTATGGTAGGCCTATTCCTTGAGGAGGGATTTTAGGGGGTGGGATATCTGTCATGATAATCAGTGCAGAACGAACTGACTGGAAAATTGCCATTTGTGGTACTCTTAAAAGTCTCAGTCAACGGCACTTCAAGTGAGATATTTACGTCGCCCGATTCAGAGCAGAGATTTAAGAATACCAAATTCCGGAAGGGAAATAAAACGTGAAATAATCCTGTCAAATACGTGGCTGGTCGCTCCTGGCTCTGCTCGGAAGGTGACATCGTGTTTACGAAGCTGAATAAACACCTGTTGCTACCGTCTCTCTTTGCACCTCCGCCTCGTACCTTTCTCTCACAACCCCCCCCCCCACAAAAAAGCTCTAGCGTCCCCTGTTTCTCTTATGAAATTTCACTTTGGCCTGCACCACTCTCTCTCTCTCTCTCTCTCTCTCTCTCTCTCTCTCTCTCTCTCTGTGCTTATACCTATACGGCTGGACGTAAAAAATTAACCATCTCTCTCTCTCTCTCTCTCTCTCTCTCTCTCTCTCTCTCTCTACACTCTCTACATATACTTCTGAATGAAGAAAATTAATAATGATCTCTGTCTGTCTGTCTGTCTCTCTTTGCCTATACTGTACATACATATATATTGCTGAAAGTAGAAAATTAACCAGTACCTCTCTCTCTCTCTCTCTCTCTCTCTCTCTCTCCTCTTGATCGTTACCTATAGGTGGTCCTTACCGCCTTCCCTTTACAAAGATATTTTTTTTCATCTTTTTATTTTTTGTATCGGAGGCGCCATCTCTCCAACCACTTGAATTTTCCACCTTGCGTCACCCCATCATTATACACGGCAGATCGCTTCCATTATTTCTTTGATGTTGCGTCCAATCAGGGAACAGGAAACCTGTTCAAAGTTTTCGTTTTTTTTTTTTTCAACATTTTTTATTATTAATATTATAGATTGGCGTCCTTTGGCTGGCACAGTTTGTGACTGCTCTTACCTCTATTATTATTATTATTATTATTATTATTATTATACATTATTTAACTGTATATTATTGTTATTATTATCATTATTTAATGTGTGTGTTGTTTATTATTATCATTATTGTGTGTTGTTTAACTGTGTGTGTGTGTGTGTGTGTGTGTGTGTGTATTATAATATAAAAAATGCTAGAATAGCAAAGGAAAGGTAAAGGTAAACTAATAAAAGAAAAACACATACAAACACAAACAGTTACATACGCCAGAAAAACAAAGGCAATGCTTAATTGTGCTTTGAAGCACCGTCAAAGTTTCTGTTTCATTTGGCGTCTTGACAGGTAGACGACACCTTTTTAATCACATGAGAGAGAGAGAGGTTGGGATCACTACCGGTGAGGATCGCTACAGGTAACGATCAAAGGAAAGTCACTGGTGACGATGATAAGATCGTTAATGGTATGGGTCACGATCAAAGGAATTGATTCTGGAGAGTATGGAATGGAGTGGTCAGCTACTAGAGGGATCGTCCTAATAGGATCACAGTTGAAAATAGGATCACTTACGCGAAGGATCGCTGGCACAGGAAAGTAGATCAAAAGTTCACGAAATTTCCTATACTACCTAACGATTATTTAGTTTGTTCACTGCACTGTTTCCTACGCTTGCTATGATCACCAAGTTAAGAATGGTAAAAATACATAAAACTGATTTTTCTCTCTCTTCTCTCTCTCTCCCTCTCTCTCTCTCTCTCTCTCTCTCTCTCTCTCTCTCTCTTAATATGGCTTGTTGCTCTCAAGAGTTACTTGGCGCCCTTATATCTTATCTATAACAGGCCCAGACAGATAAGCTAGACAACCTAATTCCCTAATCTAGCCTTGACCTGGTGGAACGTAAAATGGAGGAGGCCGGTCAGAAGATGGGAGCCTAGCTCCAAATGGAGCAATATACCCTCATTAAAGAATAATGGTTATAAGAATAAGGGCAAAGGGAATAGGTTTCATGCTAGCATCCACATTCAGGGCTCCATTCCATATTATTTGGTAAAATCTTGGCTGCGATTACTTTTCGATTATTGGTTCTATTCATTGTTTGTAAGAGTCCTTTACATTTATCCTCAAATGAAAAATATAAAATCGTTCGTGAATGATTTGGCGCCCATCTACAACACTGTTCTAAAAGCGAGTATTTTGCCAGGGACTTATCTCATCCTAGTGTTTTTTAAACACAAAGAAGAAATTAGAACATGTTTTCATCCATATATGCAACAACTACCAGGATTTCTTCGAGGGGTCAAATTTTTACAAATTTACACAGTATTTATGTAAATATACTACGTATGCAAACCGATATGAATACCTGCAGTCAGCTATTCAAAGTGTTAGCTAATATAAACAAGTAAAAAATGCGCGCCGAAGAATCGGCGTTTTCTGTACATCGTATAATCAAAGCCTGGAAAATAGATCTATCTTTTGGTGGTCTCGGTAAAATACTGTATGAGCTGCGGCCCATGAAACTTTAACCACGGCCAGGTGATGGTCTATTCTATATCGTTGCCAGACGCACCATTATGGCTAACTTTAGCCTTAAATAAAATAAAAACTGTTGAGGCTAGAGGGCTGCAATTCGGTATGTTTGATGATTGGAGAGTGGATGATCAACATACCAATTTGCAGCCCTCTAGCCTCAGTAGTTTTTAAGATCTGAGGGCGGACTGAAAAAGTGCGACAGAAAAAAGTTCGGACGGACAGAAAAAGCCGGCACAATAGTTTCCTTTTCAGAAAACCAAAAGGCTGAACCATCCGGAATCTAAATTATGAAATATTGATCAGCAGCCTCATGATCTTTTTCTGAAATTTTACATTTGTTGAGACGATTCACGGATGAATTAAAAGAAAAAGAAAAAGAAAAAAAGCATGTGTCAAACTTTTACGTCACTAATAGTTTGCGTATTTTCATGTTCGCTAACACAAAAGTCCATAAGGTCTTTACATAACCAGGAAGCTCAAACGAATCTGTTTCTCGGAAACTAACCATAATTATAAAGAAACTAACTATAATTATAAGGAAACTAACCATTTGTCGACTGCAGCTCCCTATTTCCGAAAGGCCAAAGTCGGCCCTTGTTTACTCTGCGGCCAAGATGGTGTCCCAAGAGATCGAGACCAGATCCGGAAATTGGTCAACATTTTTCATATATGAAATGTTTTTTCTTGTTTGCTTATTTACTTACTTTTGCTTTCTCCTCGACGTGATTTTCTGCCATGTCTTTAATAAATTACTTAATTTTCAATATACACGAAGTTGGAGATAGTATAATGCATTCTTTTAATGAGTTCCCAATACAATGCTGCTTAAGATCGTATTGGGATGAACCAAATTTCATAAATATTACAAGACTCGACTCTGGGGGCGGTGGGAGGAGGGGAGGAGATTCATTAACGTACCTTAGTAGCCTACTGGTCAATTGTGTTTCCGATTTCTTAACGGTAGGTTGTCAAGCCACGATAATAGATCCTTCAGACTAGCTGACCGCAGCTGTAGCTGGTTATTTGATGAAGTCATTGCAGAGTACTTTGCTAAGAACAATGTTTCACTGAACTCGATAACATCCATATGAAAGCCCGCATTGAAGCCTTAGGCGTTATATGTATTCTTCTGGAGATAACAAAAAAAAACATGATAAATTATGCATTCGGTGAATGTCTTAAGGCAAAGCTCGAGATGTCCATAAAATCTATGACAAGTGTTCTTTTGCCCCAGCGATTCATGATTCATGGTAACTCGATGTGAAATTTGGATAAAAATTAGTCGGGAATTAGGAGAGAGCGTGTGCCTTGTTATGTCTGACATAAATGAAGTATACCTTTACTTTGTCTTAATATGTTTGTCAAAAGGAAATTAAACATCAAATCCGGTCACTAATGAATTTCTTGTTTATTTTCTAATTACTTGTTTACTCATTGTGAATGCTTATTCTTCATTATAATGATGTTATGCCTTATTTATTGACGGTATGAGGAAGTTTGAAGTGATGACAGTAGTAAATTATTAGATTCCTTTATGAAATCATTCAAATGGTTCCAACATTGAAGGACGAAATTTGTAGAGATCGTAATATAGCTTATTTTACTTCTGAAGCGAATGTTTTATGTACATTGTAAAGGTAAGGTAAGGCTCGAATGAATTTTTGGCCATTATATAAAGGAATGGTAAAATAAAAGATAGATTGTTTAAAGTGTTTACCTTACCGTCAAAAAAATACTCTCAAACTTTTCCTTAAATGTGGCTTACTGAAAGGTAAAAATTTTGATAATTACAAGACAAGGAACAAATTTTCAAGAAAGAAATCACATTCAAATAAAGTCATTCCCATTTCATCTCTGACGATATAATAATAATAGTAATAATATTTTTTGTTTCAAAAAGTTTTTTTTCAGGATTTCCTGTCCTTATAAAGTATTCAAAATTAATCTAAACTGATGCAAATAGGTTGTTTGAAACCATCTCAGATAAAAGTAAGGAAAAAATTAAGTAAAACCAAAGTATGATTTTGAATTTCCCTTAACAGCTTCGCACCTTCACGAGAAGTCCCACGCAACGCTATACACCTGCGTAGAAGCAAACACGAAATGAAATGCCGCGCAGAGGCATTTCACTATATAGATCACATAAATCTTGCTTAAGATAATCCACTTAGCTCACTCGAGTTCCTAAATTCAAGTCATGAGATTAAATATCTAATCCACTCTGAGCCGGTTAGAGAATTCTACATGATTAAAGCTAAGCCTATAGGGAATGGAGAGAGAGAGAGAGAGAGAGAGAGAGAGAGAGAGAGAGAGAGAGAGAGAGAGAGAGAGAGAGAATTTACTCACTCGAGAATTTCACTCGAAGCAACAAGCATACTTACAGTTGCTTGCTTTTCAATTAAAAGTTTATTTTTATTCAAAATAAACATAGTTTAACGGCACTAAGCCCACTTCTCATTCATTTCTTCTAACCAAAGTATTATAGTTTATATTTTTTGATATATTTACAGTAATGTATATTTAAAATTTATAAGTTTTTAAATCTCAGTGGGTGTAGAATTTCGCCGTTCAAATTAAATATGCACAATTAAGGGGTTTTTCAAAGATAGACAAAACAATATAACCTATTGAAAGTGAGTATGACCGCTGACTAACGACATAATAAAATATCTTTATAGAGCAGCTATCGTTCAGTACGAATGTAAAATATAAATGGCACAATACCTATATACAAGTAAGACATCTAAAGAGCAGATTCTCAGAAAGTCTTCAGGAATGAGTTTTTTTTTTTTCTTTTTTACCTGGCTGACGCTGGTAACTATTTACAACTGGGTCGACTGAGCAGCGGGCCTAGATCGAACCGCGGAACTTTTGAATGTGATCTCACTGGTATACTAACACACACACACACACACACATATATATATATATATATATATACATATATATATATATACTTATATATATAATCACTTAAATATGTTACTGGAGAAAGAGTTTAACATTTACCGCAATATGCCAACGACACCGGAAATGTTGATCGTCAGCCAATCAGAGCTACCCAGTAATGAATAAATGCCCACGGGGTAAGGTCATGGACGAATCTTTACTGAGCTTCATTCGCTACCTGTTCAAACGAAGATCGAAAGTTAATGTGTTTTGACGTATATTTTTATGAATAATAAAAAAAAATCAAGATTTGTAAAAGCACTCATGGTAAAAGCAAAGTAAAATAAAACATAGGTTACTGGATCTAAGATACAAGATATATATGTTGGTAAAAGGACCTTTGTATATACAGCTTTGAGACTACTCAAAGGATGTGAAAACTAAGGCATTTAGAGCTAAAAAAAGGACTTCTCTATTCAAAAAGTGTAATGCCACGAGGAACAAAGATATATTCAATATACTAAACTAATTACCAAACAAATAATCTTAGCCAGATGAACCAACTGAGGGCTGAAGGAAGAAGAAGAAGCAGAAGAAAAAGAAGAGAGAAAATGAGTCTGGACTCCTGGATTGGCGGGGGACGTCAGGAACCTGTCCTGTCTCGGAACCCCAAACCGAGAGGTAGTCCTTATTCGGGGATTCCTAAGAGGGCTTTTTGACCCACCACATGGGGTCTTCCTCTTAGGCCTTCTGAGCCGAAAACGACTCTCGGGACACCAAATGTTACAGAGTTCGAAATCGGCTCCATCACAAGTGAAAGGCCCAAGGCTCTTTACTTCGGACAATCCAGGAGTCAGTGAGAGCAAAGTCTTCTGGATTCCTGGAAAAAAATGATTTTGTATCTTGAAAGACTCTTATTTTATGTAATACCTATGACAATTCCAAGAATTCTGTAACTGTTAATGTTTGTTACGTTTACTACACAAGTGTTCTATCGGGCCAGTCACTATTATAACTTGAAAAGTGTTTTAAAGGGTTTATAAAGAACAAATCTATCCATATGGGCAATCACAGTCATTCACGGATCCTCGAAGCCTCTGTGACGTCATCATGTTGACAGACTTGCAATGACTTCCTTAACACAGTTGGTTGAATGAGCCATGAAATATTCAATATTTAAAAATCAATTAGCAGTGTATTAAAGGAATATTAAGTTTAATTTAAAGCATAAATAAAATTTCTTTCTAATATAAGTAGTAGAAAATATCGCACTGGTAAACAGAGTCATAAATTAACATAATCTTCTTATCGAGTTGTTAAAAAATATCATTCAAGTAAGTACTAATACCAGCGCCGTGTTTCTTCAGAATATTTTTAATCATCATAATTTATATTATGATGGTTAATTATATTACAAACCTACAACAATTTTGGTGATGCGCTTAAACCAGGCGCCAAAGAGCAAAGGTTTCTGACGCCGCCCTAGGTCTTTGACCTTAGTCGTTTGACGCTAGGGTAATCCATCAATCAATAAACATAAGTAATAAATCTCATTCAAGGGATTCTCATCTCGTAGGCTCCCATTGGTGAGTGGACAAATGTAGTCTTTGGTTCAGCCACTAGAAATCTTCTCTCTCCTTTCTCTTTCTCTCGACAATGGCTTGATGGAGCCAAATAACATTTATTGGAGATATTAATCAAGCTCTTGATTCATTATTCATACTGAATATATATATTTTTGTTATTGGTCGTTCCTTGATTTAAAAGAGAAGTTTCGATATTCGCCTCTTTTTCATTCTGAATAGAACGATTGTTTCAATTCACGTTTGGTTTTTTGCCAAATATGAATCGTTTAAATCTCAAGAAAATCTTGTTTTTAATAGATGCTTGGGACAAAAGATCAGGTTTCATATTTAAATATCTTGTTTATTCTAGTTTTCCTGTCATTGCTGTTTTAGTATGTACGTATTTATTGCCTTTTTTATTTGCCTTATTTAATTATCTTATTTGTCTTAGTTTTTCTATCATTTTTTGTTTTAGTCTGTACTTACTATTGTTTTTTTTATTTGTCTATTTTTATTGCTTCAGTTATATTCATCGCTGTAACTCTTTCTCTTTTTTTTTTTTTTTTTTTTTTTAAGAATTTTCTACGAATTAATGATCTATTATTATTATTATTATTATTATTATTATTACTATTATTATTATTATTATTATTATTATTATTATTATTATTATTATTATTATTACCTCTATTGACTATACATGACAGAGCTGCCAAGTGGACCAATCTCAGAAAGCCTCTGCCCTGGAAAACAGAGAAGGTACCTATCCCTAGAGATTACTTTCTATTAATATACAATTTTTCTGAGTCAGTAAAAGTGCAGATAATTGTAGACCACTGAATAATTGGCACCTGCCAAGGGAGAACTATCTTATGTCAGTATTTCATTTGAGCAATTTTTATATGCATGCAATACATGTGTTTTTTTTTTTTTTTTTACCCGTACAATGGATTTATTTCCGTTTGTAACATCAAAGCTCCTTCTCGAGGAAGCATTTTAACCCTTTACTTTTCTTAAAGCTCATTGTTCCAGTTTATTGTCTCACCAATTAGGAACTTTGCTACCAGTTTGTCTTTCTGTGTTTCTCCAGGAACTTATTAGAAGAAATCTGGGATGTTTAACCTTCCATTTATGCAAATATGACTTTATTACATTTTTCCTATTCATTAATGAAATTTATGCTGCTATATGGTTATACTAAATTGTTGGAAATATATATACATACATATATATATATATATATATATATATATATATATATATATATATATATATATATATATATATATATATCTCTCTCTTTATATATATATATATATATATATATAATCACTTAAATATGTTACTGGAGAAGAGTTTAACATTGCCGCAATACTTGACACCCGGAAATGTTGATCGTCAGCCAGTCAGGCTGCTTGATTATGAATAAATGCCCACGGGTGAGTCATAGACGAATCTTTACTGAGCTTCATTCGCTATATATTCGATATATCGAGATTAATGTAATTTGACGTATATTTTTATGAATAATAAATGTATAAAAAAAAAAATATATATATACTCTCATGGTAAAGCAATAGTAAAATAAATATATTACTGGATCTATATATAAATATATATGTTGATATATATACTCTGTATATATAGCTTACATATATATCAAATGATGTAAAACTAAGGCATTTAGAGCTAAAAAAGAACTATCTATTCAAATGTAATATATATATATATTCAATATACTAAACTATGTATATAACAAATAATCTTAGCCAGATGAACCAACTATATAGAAGAAGAAGAAGCATGAATAAAATATATATAGTCTTGGACCCCTATTGGCGGGGATAGGAACCTATCTGTATATAACCCCAGCTTATATATATATAGATTCCTATATTTGACCCACCACATAGTCTTCCTATATATATGTATCTCAGGACACCAAATATTGAAATCGGCTCCATATATATATATATATATATAATAGGAGTATCACTTATATATATATATGTATATATATATATATTTTATATATATATGATAATTCAAAATATGCAGCTGTTAATGTTTATTACGTTTACTATAAGTGTTCTATCAGATACTATTATAACGAAAAGTGTTTTAAAAGGTTTATATGTAAATCTATCCATATAATCATCATTCATATCGAAGCCTCTGTGACGTCATCATGTTGACAGACTATGTATACATTATGTAATATATGTATATATTTATAAATCAATTAGCAGTGTATATAATATTAAGTTTAATTTAAAGCATAAATAAAATTTCTTTCTAATATATAAATATATCATATAAACAGAGTCTCATATATATATACATAATCTTCTCTTATCATTTGTTAAAAATATCATTCAAGTAGTATATACCCCAGCGCCGTGTTTCTTCAGAATATTTTTAATCATCATGATTTATATTATGATATTAATTATATTATATACATAAATATATATATACATGCCTTAATATATAGAGATAAATATATAGCGCCGCCTATCTTTACCTTGGTCGTTTGATATATATACATCTCATCAATCAATAAACATATATAATAAATCTCATTCAAGGGATTCATCTCGTAGGCTCCATATATATATATATATGTAGAGCTGATCTATATAGAAATCTTCTAGATGCCTTTCTCGACAATGACTTGATGGACCAGCATTTACGAACCATATAGATAAAGCTCTTGATTCATTATTCATCCTCGATATCCCTTTTTGTAATTGGGTGTTCCTTGATTTAAAGAAGCTTCGATATCTGCCTCTTTCCCATTTCGATTATGAGAACGACCAATTCAGCTCACGTCCGGTTTTGGCCAAACCAGTTCATTTAAATCTCAATCAAATCTTATGTTTTTAGTAGATGCTTCAGGACCAAAACCGGGTCAGGTTTCCTTTTTAAATATCTTGTTTGTTCTAGTTTTCCTGTCATGTTGTTTCAGATGTACCTATTTATGATTTTAACCTTATATAATTAGTAGCGTAATAATGGCAACAGGGCTATCAGTTTTGTTATTAGTCTGTATACACATGTTTTAATTGTCTATTTTTATTTTCATTGTACTGGCTGCAACCTTCTTTATATGATCTTATGAAATGATCTAGGTCATATAATTTGGTGTCAGGTGTGATTAATGTGTGTGCGGTATATAATAATTGACCTCTAGTTGCACATGGCGTGCCAAATAAACAATCTCAGACTCGACTGAAAAGCCTGGGGTCAGCAGCGGCGGGAGTGCCAGTACTAGCAGTACCGAGTGCTAACAACTGTTCACCAATGAAAGGACAGTGTGGATCTGACTTCCAGTGTCAACCATCTATCCAACCGCAGTTAGCATAATTGCACAAATTAACAAAGAATGCAGTAAAACTAGCCCGTCGAACACAATATGGATGATAAAGTCGTCTCGTGATTTGCGACAGTTTGTGAAATAAAAAACTGCCTTGTTAGATGGATCAATACCTGAGTTATTGAAAGCTCACTGGTGAAGGTTTCCTCTCGATCTGAGACCTTTTTTAAAGTGTGTTGAAAACGTTTGTATTGGCTGGACATATGATAAAAAACTGTTAAACGAAACAGAAGATCGCCGGTAGTAAAGCGAGACAAATTAGGAGCTGGGACGTCAGTTATTAGGCAGACTGAAATTGCGCAAGCAGCACCTCACTCAGCAGTTTGCCCCTACACCGAGAGGGAGAAGATGGAGCTAATGAGCTTATGACCCCAGGTTGGGGGTAGGAGAATTTCAGCCATCTACTATCGCGTCGGTGAAGCCTATAGTCCCTACCCTAATAGAACCAGACTGTAGAGGAAAAGAGTCCTTCTGTCGGCGCATGCTGAAGCGGATTCTTCCCACTGGTTGAAAGAGTTTTAACTTTTACCGACAAGAGGCGCAACGGCTTTACAATGTTGATGCTGCCGATGCAACTTCTATTCGACCAATGCCACGAAGCCAGCAAATGGATGGGAGCTCAGGCCACCCCCAAGTCGGTTGTTGTTTTGCGGTTAACCAATCTGACCAAGATTTGTAAACACTCATGGTAACCAGAGCAAAGTAAATAAAACATAGGTTACTGGATCTAAGATACAAGATATATATGTTGGGAATAATATGGTTGGCAGCGTTGCTGGGGGTGTGGAGGGGATGTGCCTAAGGCATTGCCCCTCTCTGACCCAGCCAAAACGTTGTTTTGCCACGATGAACAACAGACCACCTCGTGGCGCTTGTTCAAAACAAATAACGACGCCAGAATGAACAACTGAGGCCCCAGGAAGGAGGAAGGGGGAAGAAAGTGGAGGGAGGGTGAGTCTGGACTCCTGGACCGTCGGGTCCAACCAGGACCGTGCCCCGGTCAGAACAAAACCGAGAGGAGGGGAATTCAGCCAACCCCTAAGTAATTTGTGCCCTCCACCATGCTCGCTGCCCATGCCCGGCCGTTCGGGGTGACGGGAGACGACTCCAGGACAAAAACCTACCTCCCACCCTCCATCCACGAAGGAAGCTGTGGTGCCAATCGTGCAAATATCGGACAATCGACAGGGTGGGGCACAGTGATCGACACTGGAAAAAATGTTTCTCTGCTAGAAGAACACCTTAGTGACAGGATGACCTATGCAATTCCAAGAATATGGTTAATGTTGTTTAGTTTTGAGTACTGTTCTAGGGCTCACCATCGAATGGTTTTCAGGGTTTATAAAAACAAATTACCATCGATGGGCAATCCGTAGTCATTCACATACCTCAGAAATACGTGGTGCCATCATGTTGACAGACTTGCAATGAATTTCAGTTATTTTGAATTGATTTATTCAGATGACTAAAAAATCAATTGGCACAGCCGTAGGAAAGAGAGGATTAAAGTTTAATGTTTAAAGGGACCTAATACAAGGAGAAAATATCACAGTAAACAGAGGTCTCAGGTGCCAATCTTCTCTTAGGTCGAAGGGGTTAAAAAGGTACCATTCAAGCTGTAATACCAGAGCCGTGGCACCACCGGACCCTCTAATCATCACCGAACATGGAAGGCATGGTTAATTATAATACAAACCCCAAAACAAATTTTTGAAGATTTTGTCATTCGGGTCTCTCTGAAGTGATACTTGCGGTCGTTTTTAACGTGCCATTTATCAATCAATAAACATAAGTGACCAGTCAAGGTTCTCATCTCAGTGATATACGACCATTGACCTTGGGCTAAATAGCAGATGCTTCAAACACATCTTCTCCTTGATAGCATTCTCTCGACAATGGTCAAGTGAGGAGACGACTAAGTAGACTCCTCCGGACAGCTCTTGATTCTACCTGTTACTTATCAAAATATTGTCAATGAAATCGTTCAGAAGGTTAAAAGATATGTATCTGCCTCTTTCGTGCAAAACCCCAGGCAGAGTAAACAGTTTTCCTTTTGTTATAGAAATATGAATCATCCACCCGCCTCAAAAAATCTTATGTTTACCAGTTTGTTATCAGCGGACAATGATCAGGTTTCTTATTTAAATATTAATAAATTAAGGAACCTGTCATTACAATTAGAGATAGTGAATTTGGGCCTCGCCAATCGTGATGGTTAAAAGATCTTGTTCTCTTAGGCTTTGTGTTGATTTTTGTTTTTGAATGTATTACTTAAAAAGACAATGCATTTCCATTGCCTCTATTTATAGTTGTTAATTAAGGTCAGAATTTTCTTCACCACCTTAATGATTTGTGTGTCAGGGTATCATCAAATACCTATAGACGATAATAGCAAGGAAAAGACATGGCATAGCTAATGATCATGGTTTGAATCTCAGTGACTGACTCCACTGCCTGGGGTAAGAGGTCAGCTCCTGCTCATTTTTTCAACGTGTTATGATGTTCTGTTCTGTTCACTTTGGACATAGTGTGGACCACTGGATATTTAGATGACATAATCATCTTAGGAATACTTTAGAAGAACATAATAAAGTAATTTTTATCTTGGAAGCTTTAAAGCGACAAGGTAAAAACAAATTGGATGATAATGTAAATTCTTTCAGCAATTTGAACAGTTTGGGACATAGGCCATCTGAAGGCCTTAAGCCTTGTGCCCGATAAAGTAGCAGCAATTAAAGTTCCCATTTCCCGACTGAGGAATGCAAGGGTAGCCAGTTTCCTCCGGGCTGTGTTGTACTGGTAAATTCATAAAAAAGATTTTGACAATATTAGCTAGATGTTTAGCAGAAATTCATTGGGGGACAAGGGAAGAAATAGCTTTTCAAGAATTGAAGATTTCACTCACTAGTAATGAACTATAAACATCTAAGAAGTTGATGATATTTATAGTAACCACCGGCATAAGCAGTATAGCTATCGGAAATTGATTTCTCAAAGTTGACTGATGCAGGAATGAAAAACCGATATGTATATAGCATTAAAAATAGAAGAATAATTATATATTCAATATATATATAATCACAAATCATCGTTACTGGAGAAAAGATTTAACACATTTAAGGGGATTTGACCACTCGACGAGCTGTTGGATCGGAAGCCTGTTGGAGTTGATATTTATGAATAAAACATATAGAGGAAAAACAAGATAAATCTTTACGGATACTTGCATTCCAGGAAGTGCCATAATGGAGTTACAACCAGAGCGGCAAAGAGTTTGAGGAATATTTTTGCGGAAGAAAAATTGAAGATCGTCGAAGCTCGATGTAAGCAAGTAAAATAAAACATAGGTTACTGGATCTAAGATAGAAAAAATGCGAGTATGTGGCGAGGAGACTGACCTTATATACAGCGGCGAATGCCAAATGATGTGAGAACTAAGTGATTGATTTGTGTGGTTAGGTGTTGGAGATTCAAAGAGGCCAGTGTAAGCCATGGATCGGACAAAATATATTGAATATGACTAAACTTTCCGATTTCCAAACCCAAATAATCTTCTTCAGATGAAGAGGATATTTTGTTTTGTAAATATGTGAGAAGAAACACAGAAGATATCCGATCTCGCAGTCCTTGGACCCTCTTTGGTAGGGAGCCATGCACCCTGATACTGTAAGTGCGGAACCCGGGACATATAGGTAGAAAGGGATTCTAAGGAGGGCTTTTAGAATCACATTTTGGGTAGGAATGAAAGGCCATTACAAAATTCACTCAGGTGCCACATATGTAATATGGGTTGGACAAACACTCCATTCCAAAGGCTCGCAGGCCCAAAGAGCCAATTAAGCGTTTAACAGAGTGCATATGGATGTCAGTGGGACCAAAAGGCTCCTGGATTCCTGGGAAAAAAATGATGTTGTGATGGTGGATGACTCTTATTTTATGTAATACCTACTGACAAGCCGCAACAATTCTTGCCAGAGCTTTAATGTTCATTCGTTTACTATAAAGTAGTTCTATACTCTAATCACTGTGACAATAACTTGAAAAGGAGTGTTAATGAAGTTTATCAAGGAACTGACAAAATTATTAAATGGGCACATTTCACGTCATTCCTACGGATCCTTCAGCCAATAGGTTAGTTGAATCCCACAATAGAGACTTGACAATATTTTGAAGCACTTGATAGGAATGACCAGTCGATAGTCAGTGGGTAAATCAATTCAAATGGCGGAATTTGCAGTTTAATTCAAAGGCTCCATAAAAGATAGCCCATATTTTTAGTGTATGGACAGGACCCTTCATTGCCAGTCATATCATGAACCAAGAATCTTTACCTTTGTAGTTGTTCGAAAAATATCATTCAAGTTCTGTAACCTAACCTAAAAAGTGTTTCTTCAGAATATTTTTAATCATCATGATTTAATTATGATCCAATAGTTCCGCATTTACGAACGTATAAAGAAATAGGGAGACAGAATCTATTGAAAAGGCGCCCGAGAAACAAAACTTGGCGCCGCCTATTTGGTCCGTGACCTTGGCGTGAAAGAAATAAAAAAATCTCATCAATGCGGTGATAAAGCATATTAGGATCTCATTCCAGGGTTACCATCTCGTTTAGCTCCCCAAAGGTGAGTGGGCTGAATGTGGCATCTGAATAAACCACGAAATCTTCTCTTCTGGATCTCTTTCTCTCGACAATGAAGATGATATACAAGCATGTATAGGGATCGTTAACTGCACCGACGTGCATTCAATTCAGGGTCGCAAATATCCCTGTCATTTCTGAAGTATCGTTCATTATTTAAAAGTATCTTTGCATATCTGCCATCCTTTTTAATCTTTTGTTTTGAGTTTGTGATAATGACTTTCATGTTTAAATTGAAAATCGTACTTTTCTGTTTCATTTATTGTGTTTTTAAGTAGAATCTTGATGATTGAAAGATAGGTTTCCCTTATTTTTGAATTACTTTTTGTTCTAGTTTAATCAGTCATTGCTGTTTTAAAAGTGGAGAGATATTGCCTTTTTATTTCATTGATTCATATGATGATTCATTTTCATTAATCTATCATGTTTGCAATGTGATGTCTGGAATTAGAACCGACTTTAAATTGCCTATTTTATTCCTTTGAATTTGACCCTGGCTTGCTAAGTTTGATTTCTTTTCCAATTCTGCATGAATTGGCCAATTATCTGCGTTTTAGTATTATTACTCAAATAATGGTGCACAAATGTTAAAAAAAAAAAAAATGTATATATGAATAAGAAAAAAATAGTTATGAGTTCTGGGATGCAGAACTTGTGAAATACATGGTGAGCTGATCTATATCAAAATCTACTGACGCCTTGTGCGTGTGTGTGTGACAGAGGTCAAGGTCCGATGTTTCTGTATTCAACATTGCCCATCAGTTCTATTCTTCCTTTGCAAATGGTGTGAACCCTGGATTGGCCCCAATGAAATTATGAGAGACCAACCTGATCTATATTAAACTTTGTTGAAAAGCAAAGAGTCAGTATAGTCAGTGGTCGACGGGACATAAAACACGTTTCAAAGAAATCTCATTGATGTTGTTTCAGTTTGTACCTTCCGATGATTATAACCTTGATATAATTAGTAGCATAATATTAGCAACAGGGTTCTTTGTAATATCTAAGGAAAATACACATGTGTTAATTGTATCTTCTGTCTCATTGTACTGGTAGATTATATGATCGAAGATCAGGTCATATATATATATATATATATATATATATATATATATATTTATACATAAATATATATATATATATATATATATATATATATATATATATATATATATATTTAATATATATATATATATATAAATATATATATACATATATATATATACATATATAGTCTCAATATATATATATATACTTATATATACATATATATATACATAAATAATATATACCAAGACCAGGATATATATATATATTTATATATATATACATATATATATATATACATATCATCATCATATATACATATAAATATATAATCAATAAAATTACTATAAAATATATTATATATATAAATCTTATATTTATAATATATATATAATATATAAAAATAAACAAGTAAATACAAATATATATATATATATAAAATAACGAAATATTAAAAATATATATATAAAAATATAAAATAAATATATATATATATATATATATATATATATATATATATAACATATTTAAGGACCTAATTGTGTATGACTGACGGCAGATGCAACAAACAAGGAGGAAAACAACAAAAACAGTACAATGACTTAAAATTTTATTTATTTACAATATTTACAAATGAGTCAGGTCTGGTAAATTTGAACCATAAATAGAAAAAATAAGCCAAAGTGGCAGCAGTAAACAAAAGCAAGATAAATAAACAAAAGTAGCATTAAACTAAAAAAGGCAAAAAAATAAACAACAGCAGGCAGAAAAAAAACCAAACATGCGAGTCACTAATAAGGCACCAAGACAGCCCTCAGCTGTTCAAAATTCTGGACAAAACCCACCAACCAGAAAACCCATGGAGACGTCAGGACAGCCTCACGCTGTCATCAAGATGAACAAGCTCGTGGACACAATAATTAAGGTCCACAGGCAGACTAAACTTGCTCTCTCAAAAAGTGATCTTATTGTAAAAGGATTACAGTCGACAAACCAAAAACTGATTTGAGGGAACAATGTTAAAGTATTTCTTGTACCCGACTTTTTCCAGACCATATAGCTACTATGACCAAAACATAAGGCAATTTAATGTACTTTACATCTTTACAAACAGTACTGTGTGCTACCAGTCTGGGACAAAACTTTCATTTAATGACACCTCAGAACTTTGTAAAAAAAAAAAATGGGATTATTTTTTTAGAAAAATAATTCTGAATGCCGAAACAACCCTTTATTTGCCAGCCAAAACAGAGCCATCCTGTACGGTCTACTAAGGTACATAAAATAGGAAACCCTTATAAGACCTATTATTTCCTCAATTGGTACTTTTAGTTACTGACGGCTAATTTTTTTAGTTCCAGTTTTAAACCCTCTAACAATTAAAATGAGCTTAAAATTAAATTCTTTACAATTTTTAAAGTGATTATGCTCTTTAATTTAAACCATAAATACAAAAAATGAAGCCAAATGCAGCACTAAACAAAAAGCAATATAAATAAAAAAACAGAAGCATTAAACAAAATAATATACATGTGAAAATTTATCAGTGTTTGGACTTAATAATAAAAACTTGCAAAAGTCCTCCATTTAGAACTGCGACCCATTTTGCAATGGGACAAATTACCCGCAATCAAATAGATGGAGTAGATATGGAAATTCCTTGGACCTGTATATCAAAGATTGCATCATGAGTTGTGTCAAAGGATTTCATGTCTGAATGCCTAGTGCTTTCAAACCTTTGCTCCGCCCATGTAGATGATGCTCAATTTGCTGTTTAAAATTATCATGTTGACTTGTTTTGAATGCTGCCATTCTCTCACACTAACATTTCTTTTGTGGACAGAACAGGATAAGTTGTCATTTTTAAATGTTGAAGGTAAGGAGGCAGAAATTGCACAAAAGCAAATTTGGAGACAGCAGTTTATAGGAAAGAATCACTTTTACTGGCTATATATATTGAATTACCTCAGTTTTTCATAAGTTATATAAGATGAACTCATATATTTGATAAATATATACAATGTTTGTTGTGATTTTAATTTATTTCAAAAATGGTTTTCCTCCAGTTTTTCAGAAAAATCATATCTTTTTATAAACCATATCTTCTGAAAAATTTTTAAATGAAAAGTTTTGTCCCAGACCAGTGTACAGTACTGCTAGTAAAAATGTAAAAATACATTAAATTGCCTTACCTTGGTCATAGTAGCTATATAATCCGAAAAAAGTTACAAAAATACTTAAGCATTGTTTCCCTCAAATCAGTTTCCGGTTTTGTTTTCTGTAATCCTTTTACAATAAGATCACTTTTGAGAGAGAGCCTACTCTGCCTGTGGACCTTAATTCCTGTGTCGTTTACTTGTTCACTTGTTCGCAGTGTGGTCTGCAATACGTGGGATCCAGTTCCGCTGGCTCAGACACAGAATTTTGGAACACAGAGGTCTTTCTATTAGAACTAGGTTTCCCCCTTTCCAAACCACCCTTTTCTGCCATTAGAACACAGTTTAACACAGGGACCATCCTTTCACTGACCTGGATTTTCGGGTACTGTCTTTTGTTCAAATAGACTGGACCTTTTAATTTCAGAGTCGCTGACAATTAAAAGATGAAGCCGGAATTGAACAACAACTCGTCTGGTATTCAACTAGTTATCGTGTAATTTCATAGTAGGTACTCAATTAGGTCGTTAAATATTTTACTTTGTGAGTGGTAGTTTTGTTGACATTTCAACTTTGTTTTATTTTCATATTTTATGTTTGTGTTTTTTAATTTTTCGTTATTTTACGTTTCACCCTTTTAGTTTGTATTTACTTGTTCGCTTTTATATATTTCGTTCGTATTTTTTGCTGAAGATTTATTATGACAATTCATTTATAGTAATTTTATTGATTCTCATCATTGTCAGTTTTCAGCCTGATGATGAGTTTATACACTCAGCTTATTTAATAATAGATTTCTTCTGGTCTTGACAATATTATTTATCATTAAGATATATATATATATATATATATATATATATACATATATATATATATATATATATATATATATATATAATAATTACAATGCCCTCTTGACTTCTCAATTAGAGAGCATTGTGGTTATTACAATTACATTACATAGTAAAAGAAGTACATAGATTATGTATAGTAAAGATATATATATGACCATATATATTATATATATATATATATATATATATATATATATATATATATATATATATATATATATGTATATATACCGTAATCTAATTTTTGACACCTCCACCCTCATTGACACTAGAAACGGAAAATCGCTACCATCATAACCTTATTCTTCCTATCATCATCATTATCGGTTATTTACACTGACTGAGCCATTTCGAAATAATTATGCCACACGTGACGAAGTAAACGGGGTCACCAGTGACACAAAAAAAAAAAATAGGTTGAAGCAGCGTGAGGACTTACCGTTAACATATTTTAATAATAGCCGAATCTCGTAAGTTTTGCGGCAAACACCTGCATGAAATTAACCTGTCGTTCTTTGACGCCTTCATAAGTCGGAACAACGCGCCACGTTGGAGACTGGCAACAACTACCTCCTCGAATGGGAAGCATAAAAAAAAAAAAAAACGATGGGAGTGACATGAAAAGGGGCTTCTAATGGAACCTGAAGGTGGGTGGGCCGTTCCAAAGAGTCATAATAAGGACTCGAGTTCCCGAGGCTTATGCAAGAGAAGAAGAAGACTAAATGGAATTCCAACGGATGCAATAGCTTTAAATGAAGAACGTTAATATCCTTTCAAAGTGGGGGTTTTCAGTAAATAATATATACAAGGAAGAAGAAGAAGAAGAAGAAGAAAGAAGAAGAAGAGAAGAAGGAGAGAGAGAGAGAGAGAGAGAGACGCGTGGCACAAGATAAATAACGGGGAACGGCTGAGTCAGGTAAAATCCTCATCACATTTGCTCCCCTGGGTCAACAGGTGTTCGGGATTTCACGTGAGTTTTCAAGTGATTCATGATGGCGCTCCGTGGAATGGGTGATTTGAGGGAGGGGGTGGGGAGATGAAGGGGGAGAGGGGCCAATTTCACGGTTGTCATCAAAGGCTGAAGATATACCATCCAGTCAACTTCTTCACCTACCTATTTCCTCTCTGTACAGTCCTTCATCTTTCATTCCCGTACAACCCTACATATGTATGTCTTCTCTTCACCTTTTTATTTACATTTCTCAGGTGTATATATCTTTCCCTAGGCTTTTTAACTTCGCGTTTGAGCTTTATTTCTATTTCAGATAGTCTCCGGGCACCTACAGTATTTGTTTTCAAGGTCTAAAGAGAATGCTATTTCCGTTCTTTACCAGCCATTGCATCATTTACTACCTTTCGCAGTTTCTGTCATTTCTGAGTTTTTGGTATGTGCCGTGATTTCGCTGATGCATGGCAATACATGAACTCAATTTCTTTATTAAGCGCACTAGTATGTTTGTAGTGTTGATACATAAAGACTTAATGGCAAAACGCGTGACATTACAGTTATATAATACTGAGGTTTAGTGTTTTAGATAAAACTGTTCCTATATTGCTTTAATAAACATTTTTAGCCATTCTCCTATGCCTCATATTACTCTTCAGATTCCAGTTTCAATACACGCTAAGCGACCTTTGAGGGCACAACAGCCATCCGAGTGTAAAACGCCTTCATTTCGTTGATTCTTACTTTTAACCATTAGCAAATAGTAGTGGCTGATGGTGTTAGCTCATCATGTATGGCATTCTACAGGGTAGCGTTCTGCGGACTTTGCGTTTGTTTTTGTTTTTTTTTTTGTCTGTATTAAGAACTTGATTGTTAGCCATGCAACGAAAGTTGCATTATGCAGATGATACAACATTTGTTGCAGATATTTGTTACCATTACTAATGACAGGGGCAGCTACCCCCCCCCCCAAAAAAAAAGGGCTTTGAGTGGTTCACTACATTGTGCAGTCAGTAGGGTATGAAGCTGAATTCCAAAAAACTAAGGCATTACTTATTAACCAGTCGACTACTCGCTTCCTCTCTTTGGTTCAACATGCACAGGTAACATTTTACTAAGTGATTCTGAATCTTTGTCAATTCTTTGCTACTTTCGACTCCAAGTTTTCTGTTTTACGGCAACCAAAGTCATATCATTTGTTTCTTCAGTAAAATATTATTCTTGTAGCTTCCTGTATCTAGTTATAAGAGTTGCGTCGCTGCCACGAATAAGTTCATTGCTTCTATACCATCGTCTAGAAATGGAAGTTCCATTTGAAATCCGGATTATGGAATATATCCAAGAACGATATCTTTTGTTGATGTGTTGATGGTCTAAATCACAATCACCCTTGCTGGAGAAAAGGAAGCAATCACTGTCCACAAGATGAAGATTCTAGGAAGTTACTTAACAGCCTGAGGGCAGCACAATTGCCAAGATGACAAAGCAGAATCTAAAGCATGTCGATCTGATATTTTTTCTGTTGTTAGTAAACCTTTCGAATAATGCCTAGTTTTCTGGTAAAATAAAATTTTTTATTTCGCGTGCTTTAACAAAGAAAATTTAGCGTCGAAGCAACGCCAGACACTGTCAGATATTCAAAATTATCGTATAGTGACACCTCCGTAAATTTATTCATGAATTAGAAGTACAGGATAAGGTCGACTTTCCATGAAAGTCTTAGCAATGCTGGAGTTCAGCATCATACCTTCCAGGCCACACTAGTTACAGATCCATTCCCTAACTCTCTTAGGGCTACGAGTAATTTAATTTCAAATTCATGGTAGTGGGTAATTACATACTACACTTTCTTATTTTCTAGACCAAATCACACCACTGGTAAAAACTGAAACAAAAAGAACGTTGGAGAAAGCAGACATCTGTCCAGGATGGATAATCAAAACCCATTAGGTAGCCTCTCAACATAAAGTTACCTTCATTAGTTTTCCAGAACAGAGTCATTTGTTGCCAGATACGAAGCCCACTTTCGGTAATTTTTTTTTTTTGCTAAAATCCACATATAACTTTTTTTTATAATCATTCTACAAAGAAAACAAATAAACAAACTTAACAAAAAACATAATCTCTTGCCAGGAGGTAACAAAGATCCCAGACCTCACCAGAGGAACAAATGTCAAAATGGCTCCTGGCTCAATAAAACGCAAAAAAAAAACCAACTTCCATCCGCTGACCTACTAAAAACAATACAGCGAATGAGATCATGTAACTTTTAAAACAACTAAGTTGTTATAGTAAAGAATCCTAAGGTTAACCGGGAATAAGACAGTGCAAAAGACAATTTAAATCTACGCTTGATGTCAAGGTTGTCTTCGACACAACAAGTACCTGTTCGCTTCTTAATTCATATTGACTTCCAGGAAGCCAGATTCAAGATTCAAGTTAGGAGGACCTTTTATTATTTTTTTCAGTAACCTTCGCCTGCAACAGGGTTGCACGACACTTATCCAACCCTCAGGAACAAGCGCTCTATAGAATCGTTTCGGCTTATTCCGAAAAAAAATATGATTTTAGAAATATAAACAACAAAAATTGTTGAGTTTGGGAGAAAGAATCACATATTCCCTTTATTATTATTATTATTATTATTATTATTATTATTATTATTATTATTATTATTATTATTATTATTATTATTATTATTTATTTTTTTGCAAGTGAGCAGAAAGTCATTCTGAATCTTCAACCCAACCCTGCCCTCTACTTTTGACTACTTTCAAATCGCTATGCCTTTTAACTGTACGGCTATCTATCTGTCTATCTATCTATCTATCTATATCTATATATATATATATATATATATATATATATATATATATATATATATATGTATATGTGTGTGTGTGTGTGTGTGTGTGCGCGTGTGCGTCTGCGTTCGTTCGTTAGAATGAGATGAATTATTTTCAGGAAATTTCTACCTTAATAACTTTTTCAACAACATTCTTCTCTTTTGGCAAGTTTTTCCTTTCCGCTTTATTGTTACATTATCCATCAGTCTACTTCCCCCTCTCTCATGTGCAGAGATGTAGGAGCTTAGAAATCTCTCTCTCTCTCTCTACATAACTAACTCATTTACATTCTTCATTTGAGAATTGGGTACGCTTTTCAAAGGGTCATCTCTTTCTCTCTCTCCCTTCCTTTTTTTTTTTATTTTCGTGTTCTATGAATATTTTTTGTCAAGAGATGTTTTATATGGTGAGGTCCCTAAACCGGTTTTAGGTTACTTTTTCCTTCTCTCGTTTTACTGAAATGGAGAATGAGAATCTTTATTCCAAAGCCAATTTTCTTTTGGTTGTCTGGTAAAAAAAGATCTTTAAAACTCACATGTGCATACATGAGTATGCATACTAAATAAATACATACATACATGTGTGGAGCAAGTGTTTGTTATAAAGCAGCTATGTTAGAAGTTTGAAAGTAGAGAGAAAGGGTTTTATGTGGCTTATACAAACGTGGAAAAAGCTTAGGAAATGGTTGTCTGGTGAAAAATCTTTAAAACTCACATGTACATACATGAGTATGCATACTTAATACGTTCATACATACTTCTGTGGACCAAATGTTTGTTATAAAACAGCTACGTTAGAAGTTTGAAAGTAGAGAGAAAGGGTTGTATGTGGCTTATATAAACAAAATGAAAAAGCGTATGAAGGAGCCAGTCGTCGGGCAATATGGAAGGTGCTGGGATTGTATGGTATACAAAATAAGTTGTTGACAGCGATTAAAAGCTTTACATGATGGAAGTGAAGCGTGTCCTAGAATCTATAGACGAAAGAATGAATGGCTTGGTGGTGTAAAAGTGGGTCTTAGATAAGTGTGCACTATTTCTCTGTGACTGTTCAATATATTTATGTATGAAGTTTTACGAGAAGTTAGAGAACGGGCAGTAGGTGTATAGGTTCAAAGTGGTTCTTAGATAAGAGTGCACTATTTCTCCGTTCAATACATTTATGTATGAAGTTTTGCGAGATGTTAGAGAAAGGGCAATAGGTGTAGGTTCAGATTTGTGGGATAATAAAATAATGTCGTGAAAGATGTGTGGAAAAGGTTTATGTCTGCATATGATACAGTACTGATCGGTGATAGTGGAGGCGAACTGCTGAAATTAACACAAGAGTTTGAAAGTGTTTTTCAAGAAGGGAAAAGCTGACAGGAAATATAAGCAATAGTTCCGTCATGAGGGTAAACGGAAAGCACGAAGAAGGAACAATAAATGTTAATACGGACGCTGGAATAAAATAAAATGACAGATGTGTTAAGTAACGAAATAGGTGGAACAAGAAAGGTCGCAAAATATTGTTAAGAAGAAGAAGAAGAAGAAGATACCTAATAAGGGATGGATAGCTGGAGTGAAAGAAGAACTGGAAAGAAGGTGCCTCGCCATCTGGGCAGTAAGAGAGAGTATGCAAGATAGAGAAGAGGGGCGCAATGTGTATAGAGGAGTTCAACGCACTATTGGTGGGTTTTCTGTGCGGGTGTATGAAATTGCTAGTGTTGTGGGATTTTCATACACATGTGGTTCATCAACGATTCAGCAGCAGTTAACATGTGGGTGTGGCAGTGATCATTACCCTTTTTCTTATTTGGGAGCCATCCCTATGTGTGTGTGTATGTGTATATGTATGTAATATATATATATATATATATATATATATATATATATATATACATTATATATATATATATAATAATATACATATATGCTGTATATATATTTATATATACAGTATATATTTATATATATATATATATATATATATATATATATATATATATACATATATATGAAATAATATATATATATGTATATATATACATATATATGTATATATATATACATATATATGTATATATATATATATATATATATATATATATATACATACATACATACTGCAAGTGCCAGAGAAATAAAAACATCAACACCTAGTTTCTCAGGTATTTATTTATATATATAATTGTCCCTTTCTATATCAGGCTTAGAGAGAAAGAGAGAGAGAGAGAGAAAGAGATTTTGGGAATCCTATTGTTCTTGTTATCAAGCTCCATTATAGATGCCTTCTCTATTCACAATTGTTGCCGATACAATAAACTTATTTAATACGAAAAAAAGAAAAAATCCGGGAACCTTAGTTGTATATATTCTTGAAAATTACCCCAACTAAACGCTTCTTATATTTCAATTTACCATCTTTTGCATATTTATTGTGCATAGTGACCTCTTACTTTCACTAATTTTTATCTATTTGTTTGTTTATTTATTTTATTCTATTTATTTATTTATTTATTTATCCCTTCTCCTGATCTCTCTCCTCCGTGTGAGTCCTTAGGCCGTGGATCCTCCAGCAAGGGGGGGGGGAGGTGTAGGACCCAACACAGAGCATCTGGTATTAAAGGAAGGGTGTGTACATCCCCATGAACATCCTTCTGACGGCCCTTTGACTGGTAATCCTTCACACGTTAAATCCTACTGATCCTACGCCAGCTGGTCCTTGGACGGAGGTCCTTCAGGTCTCCTCTATCTTCTCCTCCTCCTCTTCCTCCTCCTCTTGTTCTTCCTCCTCCTCTTGTTCTTCCTCCTCCTCCCTCCTCCTCCTCCTCCTCCAACCTCCCCCTCCAACCTCCTCCTCCTCTTGTTCCTCCTCCTCCTCTTGTTCTTCCTTCTCCTCATGTTCTTTCTCCTTCTCTTGCTCCTCTCGCTTCTCCTCCTCCTCCTCCTCCTCCTCCTATTCTTGGAGTCTATATGAGGGAGGGAGGAGATCCTTGAGAGGATGAGAGAGAGAGATTAGGATTACCGCGTTTCTTTTTTATCGTCCATGGCTCTCAGAGCGATTGTATTTAATGCAGTGATACGCATGCGCGTGTCGTATATATGTGTGACCATCCGCTCGTGCACCGTGTTAGTTTTATTAAAACAGCATCGACATTTTTTAGAATAAATGTTAAAATTCATCGGCTTCGTCACGAAATGTTAAATTCTAGGTCGTACAGCGATGTTATTAACATTGCGTGCATCCGTTCCCTTCTCTCTGGCGTTCATGCCTCCAAGGTTACAGAGTCTTGATGGGGTCTTATTTATGGCATCGTCTGTCACGCCTGTATTTCTTCATCCCTCACACACACAAAGAGAGAGAGAGAGAGAGAGAGAGAGAGAGAGAGAGAGAGAGAATGCGCTCTTGTTTCTTCAGAGAGATGGCGTGTGATTTCACTACTATAGTCTGACCTCTTTGCCATAGAATGTTTTCAGTTAATTAATGAATGATTCGGGCGTTAACAAGATGAAAACAAACGTCTTCAAGTTTGAAGTGTTCTTTGAATTCTCTTCGTTAATTTCTCAAGTTAACTGTGGGTAATCTATTAAATATTGTACTTTTAATTCTCTTCAGATGAAGGTAAAAAGTCTAGATTTTAGATGAAAGCTTTTTTTTTTTTATTCCCCTTTTCATTTCAGTTCCGAATATAGTATATTTTTTGCTATGAAGCAAAACCACTACATTTCAAAAGCATATTTTTTTTAATTAATATTTTCATACATTAACTTCTGAATTGTAGACGAAGCCCCTGAGCGGTAAAACTTCCACAGCCTCGGTTTCATACCAGAAGGATCATCAGCAGTACGTCGAACATTCTACAAATACTGCATCATTTCCCCACAAGTTACATTTACTTTTGTTCTTGATGCATATTATGTTGTGACGGGAGTTTCAGTAGCTATAAATCAATCAGTCAATCAGTCATGGATATTAAGATCCCTTCCTTCCAATGCCTCTTCCACCCCATCTACTCAAACCATGATAGGTTTACCTGAACTTCCTATTTTCACCTCCCTGTCATCGCCCATTCTTTCCACATGATCAAGCCATCTCAAATTACCCCATCCATCTGTTTACCGACGCTTACCTTTTTTTACCACTCCTAAATATGCATAAGACTTCTATATCGCTTATAGTTTAATCACTATGGTGATGAACTAACTTCCTCGGAGAAAGCGCTATACGTGGTGAGTGTAATGCTTCAATACTCTTAAAATTCCCCAAATAATCTTGCCCATTTGGCATTTTTACATGATAAGATAAGCAAATAGGAGGTTCAGTGAGGGAATA
The DNA here is from genome assembly GCF_040412425.1 of Macrobrachium rosenbergii. NCBI lineage: Eukaryota > Metazoa > Arthropoda > Malacostraca > Decapoda > Palaemonidae > Macrobrachium > Macrobrachium rosenbergii. The sequence goes on from NC_089748.1 coordinate 51,076,230, forward strand.
AAATGGAGAATATAACAAAGCTGCAATCTCACAACAGAATAAAAGATTGTGTAAAGGTATACAGGAAGTGTGTAAAAGATAAAACAAAGCCAAGTAAAAAATATTGATAAAATACTAGACAGACAGTAAGGAAAAGCCAATGAATAAATGTGTATGAAGAAAGCGCTACGAGGATAGAGTATTACGTATAGATGGGCTGAAGGTTTTACAAGTGAAATTCTGTCTCCATCATAGCTTGATATTTTTATAGATGGAGAGATTCAAGAAGTTAGAGAATGAAAAGCTGATGTAGGACAATGTTATGTGATAAAAAAAAGTGTTATGAAACAAGGGAAACAGTTGAAAGGTGTTTTGCAAGAGTATAAAGTTGAGAGTAAATATGAGCAGGAGTAAGGTTATGGAGGTAAACAGATATCAAAAATAGAGCAATGACTGATGATATGAGTGGTGAATGGATGTAAGCTGTTTATACTTACTAGTATTTCGGAGAAAATATAACGGATAATGCAAGGAGTAAAGAAGTGGATTAAGTCATAAATTAGATGAAGCAAGTTGATGGCATTTTTCGTATATTTCCCGAGTAGCCTATCTTCGTTTCTGTACCTAAACAAATGTACCTTTACATACATACATACACTTACACACATATATACATACATACACATATATATATATATATATATATATATATATATATATATATATATATACATATATATATATATATATATATATATATATATATATATACATATATATATATATATATATATATATATATATATATATATATATATATATATATATATATATATATATATATATATATATATATATATATATATATATATATATATATATATATATATATACATATATATATATATATATATATATATATAAATTATATTTACTTCTGCCTTCCATTTCCTCAGAATATAATTCCGTTCTTCTTAACCAACCGACCTTGCAGACTGAGTATGGGCACGTCTTAAGCTAATTAAATTCTCTCTCTCTCTCTCTCTCTCTCTCTCTCTCTCTCTCTCTCTCTCTCTCTCTCTCTCTCTCTCTCTCTTTCTGTGTGTGTGCATGTGTGTGTTCGTCTGTTACCGGTTCCATTCCATATTCTATGCTATTTATTTATATTATTGCTTCCCTATGGCATTTTCCATTTTTCCACTTTATCTTATCATTCTGCTTTGGTGCTTTATTCCTGAATCTTTTCTTTTCCTGTGTCTTGGTCAGGTATTTAAATCTCCCTTATCTCCCCCAACACACCTACACACTTACGCACACAAACATACACGCATAAACACACATACACACATACACACACACACACATATATATATATATATATATATATATATATATATATATATATATATATATATATATATATATATATATAATATATATATGTGTGTGAGTGTGTGCGTGTGTTTATGTGTATATTTGCGTGTGTGTATATGTGTAGGGGTGTCGAGGGAGGCAAGGCAGATTTAAAAACCTGACCAAGACACAGGAAAAGAAAAGTTTCAGGAATAAAACACCACAGGAAAATGATGAGATAAAATGGAGAAATGAAAAAATGCAATAAGGGAAGTAATAATATAAACAACTGGCATAGAATATGGAATGACACCGGTAACCGACGAACACACACACACACACTCAGAATTTAATTAGCATAAGACGTGCCCATACTCAGTCTGCAAGGTCGGTTGGCTAAGGAGAGCAGAATCATATTCTGAGGAAATGGAAGGTAAAGAGGTAAAGGACGCTGGTAATTATGTATATATATATAAGTAAACAATTTGATATAAGTTAATCGAAAAATTACTACAGTGAAAAATACACATGGTAACGAGTAAAAGACTGATATAAAACCGGAAAATTAATCGTGATAAAAAACAAGTAAAAAATGCGCCGATGCTTCTTCGGCGCAATTGAGTTTTCTATACAGCCGCTACAGCGTATAATCAAGGCCACCGAAAACAGATCTATCTTTTGGTGGTCTCGGTATAATGCTGTATGAGCCGCGGCCCATGAAACTCTAACCAAGGCCTGGTGGTGGCCTATCCCATGTCGTTGACCTTAAATAAAATAAAAACTACCGAGGCTAGAGGGCTGCAATTTGGTATGTCTGATGACTGGAGGGTGGATAACCAACATACCAATCTGCAGCCCTCTAACCTCAGTAGTTTTTAAGATCTGAGGGCGGACAAAAAAAGTGCGGACAGAAGAAAGTGCGGACGGACAGAAAAGTAAAAAATACGAATGAAAGAATATGAAGAGTGGAATAAATGCAGAAATGCATTTGATCCATAAATGTACTTACTACAATCGTCAGCGTTCATGGCATTGCAGGACGTATGAAACACCTGGCTTGCTTACCTGCAATTATAAAAACAAGAGAGTTAGTTTACCATGCAAATTTGCAAAAACTTATAATGAAAATTCTGATTTTTATAATCGTAATGTAGTGTTGTTTTTCGAAATGAAACGTGTTAAAGACCCAGACAAGGGGGTAATGTGACCTTTAAAAGTAAGAGATGATAATGACAGCAAGATGATATCATTGGTGATATATATATATATATATATATATATATATATATATATATATATATATATATATATATATATATATATATATATATATATATATATATATATATGTATATTTTAACAAGACACATGACAATACTACCTTTTCTTTTATTTCTATTTTTATTTTTTCCTACCTGTTCTTATACATAAAACTCCCAGAACTTTTCCATGGATACGTTTCAATGCTTATGAGAGAGAGAGAGAGAGAGAGAGAGAGAGAGAGAGAGAGAGAGAGAGAGAGAGAGAGAGAGAGAGATATGTGAAACAAAGTCAGTAGGAACATCGGTGAAAAGTATTTCTGATTTGATATCATCTACCGCTTATCTAAATTTCTTTATTTTTAAAAAAATATGTTTTATAAATAAATATCCATGGGAACCACTGTACTATAAATACATAACCGGTGACAGAACCCGACTCACGCACGTAAGAAATCCTTTCATTCTGACTTACTTGAGAAACTCATTCTGCTTTCGTAAGGCATGCAGTCGATGACCATTCATAATAAAAAAATGTCTGGACGACGTATAATGCTCACTTTCAGGCATGAATTATCGCTCTGTTACGTGTTCATTCATTAAATTTTGCAGGAGCCGTGAGTAAAATTATTACGACATGGCAACATCGATCGAGCAGTGCGGGGTGCGCTTTCAAACGCTCTTGCTAAGAGAGAGAGAGAATACTTCTCAAAGTGACCAACAGATGGTAGCAGCCTCCACTCACGACGACATCACAGCATGCTGTCTTATCGATAGTTGCCTGTTCGTTTATTGGAATTTTCTTATTAGTTTCATACGTAAGTCGCTTCTGCAATTAAGGTATATCTAGATAAACATTTAAAATGTTATGTAATTCAGAATATAGTTAAAACCATTGAATGAAATGTAAATCAGCAACGTACAATCCTAAATAATAATGAATGTTGCCACCTGATATTTATCGTTCTATTTTCTCACGCGAAACTATGTACGACCCAAAAAACAAACGCTTACCTCTATGAACCAAGATATTTTTATGACAAATGTACTTTCTGGTGATTTTCAGCATTTGCTTTTATTGGTTCGCGTTGCTAAAAACAGTATTAACTGCACGAAATGGTGACGTCACTTGTATCAATATCATCGTTTCATATGATAGTTCAGTCATCCCTAAAATCCCGTAATATCCCCGAGGAAATACACTTTCTGTCAATGTGCTCATCGATGATAATTAGTAAGGGTATGTTATCCATACTTTCCGACGATAAGAATAGTCGTAACAAATTTCTTTTAATAAATAAAATAAATAATATAATATAATATATATATATATATATATATATATATATATATATATATATATATATATATATATATATATATATATATATATATATATATATATATATATATATATATATATATATATATATATATAATATACTCAGTCGTCCACCAATAACCTTGTAATTCATTTAAATGTATTTAATTTACTTAATTATCCTTACAAAATCCTTTAGCAACACTTTGTTGCCATATTTATATTAAAGGAGGAAAATTATTCGCAATCAAAAGATATCAATATCCTAATGAATTCCAGGCGGTTATCTTAAGATGTGGAAACAAGTATAATGTACCCATGAAATAAAGATAAAATTAAGTATAATTTGCTTAATGTATCAACTGCCTAGTTTTAATCATTACAATACCAAAATTTAATAAATTTTTGCGGCATCTCATAACATGATGCAGACGGAATGAGTTCATATTGGCTCCACATTACCTTAATATTTTTTGTTCTACCGGTTTTACCTTTACTTTTTAAAAGCGGTTACGTTTGCCAACAAACAGACATTGGTGTTAGGAATCTAATTTTATTTGTTCTCTATTTCCTCAGAGCAAAAAAGTGAATCAAATTACGAGAAAATGTCCGACGCCAAAATTAGGAAATTTACGAAGCCGATGCTTCCTACTATTCAGTCAACGCAGCTCTCCGTTCTTCCGTCTTTCCAAAGTCAAGTTTTTAGGACTTTAGGATTAACAGTTTGTTAGGATTTTCAGTAATTCTATTCTACTAATAATTCTATTCCACCGACACAAATTCTTACACCATTAACTGAACATTTCGCCCACATTCTTGTATACCTCTCAACATTGTCTGTAGACTCCGTGGCACTTGGACGTATTCATTACAAAGATAATATCATCCCTAGGGGATGGACATTAATTCTACGCCCAATAGTCTGACTCCCATAAAAACTTGTTCTGGTGAGCGGTGGCTCGGTCCTTCGGTCCGGTAAGGCACGGCCCGTAATACTCAGTGGTGTAGCAAATGTTGCTATGCACAGACGCCTTAATTTCCAGCTATCAATTATTGCAGATCTGTCGCGAAAAGAACACTGTGTCGTGCTTCTTTTGTTACAGTTAAAAAATCCACAGTTATATGTACAATTGTATGTTTGTAATTATACTAACAAGACTTTTTGTATGCTGGATAATATGCGAAAGCTCCTGCTGTTATGATTACAAGTATACAATTGTATATAGAACTGGATCTTTTAACCACTATTGTATATGTGTCTAGACATTTCAAATGCAGACATGTTGAACTTGAAGTACAGCAAGAAAAGATTGAACTCGGAGCAAACTAACTGTAAGTTTCTGGCGAACTGCATTGAAGAATGACTGGTCAAATACTAGTACACATTCAGCATTAAAAAAAAAGCCTATCCTCGTAAATGATTGACAGCTCCTAGTTCCAGATGCCTCAGTCAACTAAAATCCTTTAGCCAGTTTTACTTTGCTGATTTTAGTAAAGTTCTGTTACCTTACTTCGATCCTTTGAAATTGTCATGGTAATTATTCCTGTCGATTAATCAATAAGCAAATAACCTCTCAGGGAGCTCTTACTATACAACATAAAAGCTTTTCGGATAAGAGCCCTCTTTTATAACAAAATCTTTGGCTAAAGTAATTAGATACAAGGAAGAATGATCAGTGAATTATCTCACGCCGTTTTGTATAAGAAAAGTTACTAAATGGATAAATGAATGTTCAAATTGACGTGGATGTTGACATCTTTCATACGTCTCATAAAATATCTGGCGCCTTTGAATGAATGAAATTAGGAAGAAGGCCCAGGAAGAAGACTGCAGTGGTATGGCCATGTGATGAGAAGGGGTGAGACATATATAGGGAGGAGATGTGCCTGTAGGGAGAGCAAGAGGAACACCGAAGAAGCGAAGGTGGATGAATGTAGTTAGAGAAGATCTGAGAGACAAACAATTGTCAGAGGACGATGTGTTTGACCGAGCCAGGTGGAGGAGGAATGCTGTCAGAAACATCGACCCCCACTGGGGAGTGGGAAAAGATGCAGAGAAAGAAGAATATTGTTCGTAGCACATACGCACGCAGTCATATGTTTACTTTCAAACCACCGGGTTTCGTGGCCAGCTTATATCTTGTGGAGGAAAATAAAAATACATATTTGAGAACACGAGACCATTCCTACTCCACACACGTTTCAGAGGTCTTGTTAACTTTTTTCCCATACCACATTAACTACTGGATACACCCCAAATCCTTCAGCCGGGAAAAGTCTTGGATTCTCAAGGTCGTGGTTTTATTTTTATTTACTTTTCTTCCTTCCTCTTTTTCTTATTAGGCGAAAATAATGCATAGTTCTTTGGGCATAGAGGCATGTATTTGAATTCCAGAAATCAGGATAAAGAGGTGTACAATTGAATTTATGAGGGCCAGCTCTTGAGGTATAAACAAACTACGGTACAAAATATCAAAACCTTGGAGTCCCAAAATCTTTGCTTCGGAATTCAAAACGTTTGACAATTGAAAGTTACTCGTCTAATTCCAAAGTCTGAAAAACGCTAGTTTTGAAGTCCTGAAGCTCTTAACTCACATCAACTGGCTTCGAGCTGTCGGCAACGGTCACTCTCAGATTATAAAGTATATGAACTTAGAAGTCTCAACCATCCTACTATTTCTATGAACATTTTAGAACAAAACATGAAACATGAACTGCGATGCCTGACTGAAGAAAAATCGGTGACGTAGAATTCATTAGTTGTGAAAGCAGTCATTCAGTGTAATATAAAAAAAATACACTTTTATGGGTGTATTTAAAAATAAAGACGATTAAACACGCATTTTATTCGCTATACTGTAAAATGAAACGTATAACTGCATGAAAAAAAAATGACAACTAAACTTTACATACCCCTCAAAACCAAATTTGCTAAGGGTCATGTCCATTCAGATAACAGTTAAGTTGTAGGCTGAACATTTAAGTTGCTAAGTGGAGCAGTCGTCTGGGGGAGTAACGGAATATTCATTTCAATATCATTAAATGGAACTAAATTTTATCTGCAAAGATCCATACGGCAGGTTTCAGGCAAAATTATAGGAGGCAGAGAGAGCCTTTCAGTCCAACAAAGATCTTGACAGACAGACAAAAACAGGAAAACAGAAGAGAGAGAGAGAGAGAGAGAGAGAGAGAGAGAATTCTCTAGAAAAATCAGAAGGGTGGTTGGGAGAGAGGGGGAGGGGGTTAAGGATACTCTTTGAAGGGAGTTTCTGATGACTCGCAGAGTCGCAGGACGACATTTGGAATGAGACCTAGGCCTAGTGGGACAGCACTTGAGATAGGAAACGGGCTTACAGGTTTTGGGCTAAGCCTTTGTTTACAAAATGTCATTCAGTGTTAGTAATTACGCTGTTTCTTTTTTTTTTTTTTTTTTTTTACGGTTTTTCAGACGTAATATTCATTATGTTCGCTCAGAGTTTCGTAGGCTAAGATGAAGATAGCGTTTACTGCAAAATGCAGAATTAATTATATATATATATATATATATATATATATATATATATATATACATATATATATATATATATACACATATACATACATACGTATAAATATATACTTATACATATGTGTGTGTGCTGAGAGAGAGAGAGAGAGAGAGAGAGAGAGAGAGAGAGAGAGAGAGAGAGAGAGAGCAATCAAATATTTCATTCTTTATAAATATTTATGTCTCGATATATAATGCTTCAAGTCCGCGTTAAGGCATTCGATATGAGAGTCACTACTGCGTTGAAACTATTTTGTAAGAGATCAGTAGTCCCTTATCACATATAATTGAGAATCTACGGTGCTTCAAGATACAGCTTTTTAAGAAAAATATAAACAAGTAAAAAATGCGCCGAAATTTCTTAGGCACAATCAGGTTTTCTGTACAGTGTACAATGCTGTATGAGCCGTGGCCCAGGAAGCTTTCAGCCACGGCATGGTGGTGGCCTGTCCTATAGCGTTGACAGACACGCGATTGTGGCTAACTTAACCTTAAATAAAATAAAAACTACTGAGGCTAGAAGGCTGCAATTTGGTATGTTTGATGATTGGAGGGTGGATGATCAACATACCAATTTGCAGCCCTCTAGCCTCAGTCGTTTTTAAGATCTGAGGGCAGACAGAAAAAGTGCGGAAGGACAGACAAAGCCAGCACAATAGTTTTCTTTACAGAAAACTAAAAAAAAAAACATGAAAATTGTGTTATGAGTCCTTCAGCTTTGAACAGAAACGTTACTGTGTCAACTGGGGACACATTTCTATTTAAACAGTCGTAAACATAACGTTGAAGTTTATGTTGGCTACTGTTTATAATAAAAATGTGTCACTTCACATAAATCAAATCAAGAGAAACAGTCTTCTGAAAGAGATCGACTTTAAAAAAAAAAAAACGTAACATAAAACCACACACTATATCAAGAGCACCCATAGAAAATAAAGGAACTAACTAAAAGTTACAGAAGAAGAAACTTAAAGTTTTCCCATTATTGTCAAAACTGCTATATAGTAGAGGTATCAAAGCAGGAGAAACGAATGAGGAAATTACGTGCGTTTGCGTTATAGCCATCCCTGTATTCAATATAATTTTTTATGATACTTGCGTAATGTGGAGTATGTAGCATTGCCAGAGAGGTGCTCAGTCCTCTAATTGCTATAGTGGATTGCGTAACAAGAGACATTCCTGCACGCATTACTCACACCAAGATGAAATACCTGAGGGCTGACCGAGGTCTGCAGGAAAGATGTTGAGAGATAAGCGCATTTACTGCGTCGGTATCGTTGTATGAGAATTATCACACGTTTTTAAGATAGTAAACTAATGTATCGTTAAGGTTTTACTTAAATTGCAATGCGTACTGTAAACATCATTCAGTACAGTTTAATGCTTGCGAACACAGACAGACAAACACACTGGTCTTGTATTCGTAAGACACGTGGTCGAGCAATATATATATATATATATATATATATATATATATATATATATATATATATATATATATATATATATATTTATGTGTATATATATATGTATGTATATATATATATATATATATATATATATATATATATTTATGTGTATATATATATTTATGTATATATATATATATATATATATATATATATATATATATATATATATATATATATATATATATTTATATATATATATATATATATATATATATATATATATATATATAATATACACACAAGAAATTTTAACTGGTTACACATGCCCCACCCTTTGCTCGCTACATATATAGCCATACACAGCCTACAGATGCGCCTCCTTGTGTGAGCGTATTCATGAACATACATGAAGAATACATTTGCACGCCACATCCAGAGAGAGAGAGAGAGAGAGAAGAGGACTTGGAGCTCATGGTTTTCTCCTTATATTACTGATAACAACAGCTGAAGACAAATGGAACCTAGAATGAACAAGAATGGGTGTTTAGTGAAGGATTTACCAACTGGGTGTTGCAAGGGAATAGGAATCACAGTAACCCTAAGGAAGCCTGGGTAAGGAAAGCATCATTGAGGGCTTGTGATTATTAACTTTCTTTGATAGATAAAGAGAAAGCAAAAGAAAGCGGTACCTAGAGCAAGTTCCTCTAACAGAAAAACAGAATTCATTTGTCTAGAATTGTGAATTATACACACAAAAGCTCATACAATTTCCTTTATCATAACTCAGCTGATGAAGTCGCAAGCCTAGGAAGTAATAGTTAGAGAGGTTGGACAGCAAGATTGAAGAACGGAAGCGGGAACGGAGGCAAAGTAAAAGGCTTAAAAATGGTTGCAGCTAGGGGGTAGAAGGGACGCTGCAAACACCTTTTGGTAATGACTACAGGGCACCGCGCGAGGTGCACTGACGGCACTCACTAACTCCCAGTGGTGGAAGGATTTATATGAACTGACATGAAAGTATCAGACTTTATAATATAAATTAGCAATTATTACCATTCATTCGCTCCTCTTGCAATACGAAAACTACCGCGCTCTGACAAGAATAATAAGAGCTATTCATTCATCATTCAAAGATCTTGGAACGTTTGATGTATACGCGCCCATTCACTATTCATTTCTTTCGGAAGGCAGTCAGTCAGACGCTTTATAATCTGTGATTACGGTGTCATCACTCTGCGCCGTCTCTTTTTAAATTTGTCTCTTTTTAAATTATTACAGCGACGATGTTCTCTCTATTTACCACATGTCATAAGATAGATTATGCCATTTATAAAACATTCACTCGTATAAATCTTGCATATCACTACGCATGAAAAAAGTATATCTCTTCATTTATCATATCCTTTTGAACGTATAAAGATGGTACGTGACTATGGATTTGTTTGTAGTCTTAGTCTTGTTTGACAAATTATCAATAATAGATGACAAACAGTGAAGGATAACAAAGATTTCTTTGTTTTTTGTTTTTGCAAGAGTCGATTGATTGATTGACTGATTAGTTTCGTCTTGCTGGCGTCGCAATTCCAAAGGTCAAAGTTACAAGCCACCTGATGCTTTTACCTATTCTAAGTCAAATGGGAACGAGAAAAAGATTTCTTTGTTTTTTGGGCGAGTCGACTGATTGATTGACTGATTAGTTTCGTCTTGCTGGCGTCGCAATTCCAAAGGTGAAAGGCACAAGCCACCTAATGCATTCAACTATTCCAAGCCAGATGGGGACGAGGAAAAAAAAAATCGTTGGGTCTAACTCCAACGGAAGCGTTGCAAAACTTTTGGTTTCGTAAACATAAACCTCAGCGCCTAAGGTCAGTAGTTAATACGGAAAAAAATGTTTATAAATCCGAAAAGTGTCACACTAGAGCTGGGCCGTCCAACTTCATGCCCGTGGGCCAAAAGTGGCCCTTTTTGATTTTGAAAGTGGCCCACTAAAGAAAAATAAGTAAAAGTATATTTCTCTTTTTTATATACATACATACACACAGGTGGCCCGCATGACTTTTTGTTTTTTCAAGAGTGGCCCTCAGACTAAACAACTTGGACGGCCCTGCACTAGAGTAACTGAAAAACAGTACTTCAAATGTGAAACTTTTATTTTGCCGTAAGCTAGAATTTCAACCTTGCATGAAATACATAGATTGAAAAGCATGCCTGGTGAGCGTCTATTTAACTTTTCCAAATCTGCAAAGGCAATGCAGCTGGGACTATTAAAGATATAAACGGCTTAATTAAAATATAAGCAAAATCTATGAGACATTTACCCTTAAAAGGACAAAATCTTTTTCAGAAAGTTGACACTTAGATTAACTCGTTTTTCTCCATTTAAGCAAAAATTTTAGCTTTCTGTAAAAGAAAACTATTGTGCCGGCATTATCTGTCCCTCCGCACTTTTATCTGTCCGCCCTCAGATCTTAAAAACTACTATAGCTAGAGGGCTGCAAATTGGTATGTTGATCATCCACCCTCCAATCATCAAACATACCAAATTGCAGCCCTCTAGCCTCAGTAGTTTTATTTTATTTAAGGTTAAAGTTAGCCATAACCGTGCTTCTAGCAACGATATAGGATAGACCACCACCGGGCGGTGGGTAAATTTCATGGGCCGCGGCTCGTACAGCACTATAACGAGACCACCAAAAGATAGATCTATTTTCGGTGGCCTTGATTATACGCTGTAACGGCTGTACATAAAACTCGACTGCGCCGAAGAAACTTCGGCGCATTTTTTACTTGTTTCTTATTGTTCATCTTGCAGAGCGTTTTCATAACTGCAATGGTTTCTATCGAAGATGAGAACGTTATTTCTTGCGAGTTACAAATATTAAGTCATATTTATTAGAAGTAACTGAAAACTAGAACGTTTTAAGACTTTCAATAATTTGTCAGGTGTTCCACGCAACTTAAGGGCATTCTATCGACCTCCAACTGCGGCATTATTTAAGAGAATACAAAGACTGAAGAGGAAACGAGTATTAATATCGCTTGCAGAGGCTGCATTCTGGGTGTTCTTTAGGTGAGATTCTTGCTCTCTGGGTGTTCTACAGGTGAGACCTAGGGTGCGGCCACACTGCAGTAAAATATACCTTAAACACCGGTCACCAGGTTATCGATCACACATCATAAATAGGTAGAATACAGTTCAACGAATTACTAGTAGTTTTAACCAATACTTCGTACTATTGTCCAGCATTTGCCAAAGTTCGTTGTCCAAGTATTAATCGCTGTATGTAAAACGATTGGTAGCAGACGTGTTTTTCTGTACTGTGGACACACCCTTACACTCTGCTTGTTTTACAGGTAATTCTGGAATTCTGGTTGTTGTGCCGGTAAGACTTGCACTCTACTTGTTCTACAGGGGAGACTTAAATTCTGCATGTTCTCAAGGTGTGACTTGCATTATGCTTGTTTTACACGTGAGACTCTTGAATTCTGGTTGTTCTACAAATAACCCGTGAATTCTGGTTGTTCTTCAGGTGAGACTCTTAAATTCTGGCTGTCTACAGATGAGACTAATGAGTCTGTTCGGTCTACAGGTGAGACTTAAATTCTGGTTGATTTACGGGTGAAACACTTGAATTCTGGTTGTCCTACAGGTGACTCTCTTGAATTCTGGTTGTTCTTCAGGTAAAACTTTTCAATTTTGACTGTTCTACAGATGAAACTCGATTTCTGGTTGTTCTATAGATGAGACCCTTGAATTCTGGTTGTTCTCCAGGTGCGACTAGCATTTGCTTGCTCTACAAGTGATATTCTTGAAGATTCTGTTTGCTTTACAGTTGAGACTTGCATTCTGGTTGTTATAAATTTTCCATCACTCCGTTTTACCTAAACACGAGTTCCTTCGAACGCGGATCTTGTTTAAGTCCAGCCACCCTCTACAAATATTAGAGAAAACAAAGAAACTGCAGATTCAAAAAAGAAAGACAATTCACTCGAAATTTAACACCCTGGAAAACGAATAAGCATCGCTTTTTACGTCGACAGAATATATACATTTCAGTATTTCTTTTCCGACTAGTAATTGAAGTAATGTGATATATGAAACGCAGCGCTTTTCTCTTAAAGATACACACCTCTCAGAAAAACGAAATGACAAAAAAGGGGAGAAAAACAAAGGAGAAAATAAGGATGAAAGACGAATAATTTTCCTCGAAAAATATACACCGCGTAGTAAAAGTGATATGCACACAACTCAGAATAAAATAAGGAAAAAAAAAAAAAAAAAGAAAAGTAGGAAAAACAACAAGGAATCGGGGAATAGGAAGGAGGTGGCGGAGGAGGGGACCATTTTAAACGGGGGAATGAAGTAGGAGGGACGGACCATGAATAAAATATGACAGCGCTTCGGTCACGATACGACAGCATAGGGTCTCTAGCTATACGCGTTGGCCAGACTCATGACAATGCATCATTTGCATACTAACTACTATGATTTACGTTCCCCGGGCCCCATTTGCACCAGCTATTTTGGTGATAAGTAATGTACAAAGTTTTCTCTTTTGAATGGAGAAAAGAAAAAAAAAAAGGAGTAAATTGTATCAACAACATTTCTCTGGCAACGGGAATGTTGTTGTCATAGACATGACGAAAAAGTTCCGAGTCTTACGCTCCGACTTTTTTTACTCTATCCCCACCCCACAACTCCCATTAACCCCCCCCAACGACCCCTTAAGCGTGTCGCCAGGCGTGTGCTGGATTTATGTTTTATTTAATGGTTTTTCTTTTCCATAATACATCAAAGAATTAAGCAGCCGACATAGAGACTATATAATAAATCAACATTGAAGTAATGCTCCTTTATATATGATATATATATATATATATATATATATATATATATATATATATATATATATATATACAGTACATACTATATATATATATATATATATATATATATATATATATATATATATATATATTTATAGGAGGAACAGATATGAAGAACATTAGTAATACTGTAGATATTATTGTTTCTCAAATCGTAACAGGAAGCTTTTGTACAAGCTTCTGTATGATTTGAAATAATAATATCTACAATGTCACTACATCTTCAAATATCTATTACTCCTTAGAGGTAAATCTTATATATATATATTATATATATATATATATATATATATATATATATATATATATATATATATACATATATATATATATATATATATATATATATATATATATATATATATATATAATACATAATACACACATATACATATATACACACACACACACACACACACACACACATATATATATATATATATATATATATATATATATATATATATATATATAATAAACATGTATACACTTACGTAAATTTTCACGTGCGTGAAGAAAAAAAGAGAATGATGCCTGCGTGTGTACGCGCACGTGCGCGCGCTTGCGTGTGTGTGTGTGTGTGTGTGTGTGTGTGCGCGTGTGTGTGTGCATGTGTGTGGGAGGGTAGGGGGAGAGAAGGGGGGTGCATATAGAGAAGGAGGTGTGGGCGTTGATACTTGTATCAGACAAAAGCAAAACTTATTGTTTGGAGAGCAAAGCTATGCCGGTCCTATTGATTCCGCTTTCAACAGATTTCATGAGTTCCGCCAATCAGAGCAAATTTCATCAATTGATCAATTATCAACAAAGTTCTCGCTCCCTTCCACGGGATTCCTGCCTCTGCGTTATTATGAACTGAATGTTTATATTTCCGGCACATGAATAATTCTGTATACATGCATATGATGAAGCGCATCAATACGCCTGTTCAAACGGTGTGATATTCTTGCCGTTTTAAAGTTATCGGTGACAATGGTGATTAGCTGAACAATGGGTCTATCCTTCTTTTACCGTGCTTCGTCTGTTACTGCTGCTGTTACTGCTAGTACTACTACTGGTGGAAGTTGCTGCTTATTGCTGCTGCTGCTGCTGCTACTACTACTACTACTACTACTACTACTACTACTACTACTACTAATAATAATAATAATAATAATAATAATAATAATAATAATAATAATAATAATAATAATAATCCATGAAAATCTCATAATAGCATGAGTCACTAAAAATGGTGAAGAAATCCACAGTGGTGTAAATGAAAAAAATATATGTTAGAAATATATATTCAAACGAGACCTTTTGAGAACGGGCTCGGTTTGCTCGCGAGCTTTCGTTCATATACTAACACAAAATATATATTTACATTACACCACTTGAAGTTTCTTCACCATCAATAATAATAATAATATTAATAATAATAATAATAATAATAATATGTGTAATAATAATATTCTTCAACTTTCTTATTGTTTGTAAATACTACATGTATCGAAACGTTGATAGATACAGACATAAAACTTTGTGTCCTTGCATCAGCGTTTGGTTTTACTGTTCATCGTCGAAAATAGAAAATCTCCAGAGACTTTTTAAAACTGTTCTAATACTGAATGAATGAATATAGAATTTAGGCAAAAGGCCTAGCGCCGGGACCTATGAGGCCATTCAGCGCTGAAAGGGAAATTGAGAGTAGAAAAGTTTGAAAGGTGTAACAGGAGGAAAACCTCAAAGCAGTCCCACTATGAAACAATTGTTAGCAGAGGGTGGATAGCAAGATGGAAGAAAGAAAATATGAGTGGAGGTACAGTAAAATGAATGAAAGGGGTTGCAGCTAGGGGCCGAAGGAACGCTGCGAAGAACCTTAAGTAATGCCTACAGTGCACCGCGTGAGGTACACTGACGGCACTAGCCCCCTACGGGGAACTGTCCCAGTATTGGAAATGTCTGAAACCGAGCTCCTGTGAGGATTTCTAATTTCGCTTCTGATTATATAAGCTCGAAAATTGTCCTTTTTTTTACATTACTTCTGAAATTTAATTTGGTCAAAGAATGTCTAGAACTGCTCTACTGCGCTGAATTTCTTTGGCTTTTGTTCTATGCAGAATTATTAGAACTGTTTTCTAAGACGGAATTTCCAAACTTCGTCCATATGCAATGTTTTCTGGTACACAGAATTTCTCAAATTTTTCTCCTCTAGTAAGTTATTCTTCAACAAAGAATAACTGAAAACTGTACTTCTGCGAAAAAGAAAAGAGCAAAATAATGATAATTTTAATAGTTTTGATGAACCTCTGTGAAACAGGTTTTATTCATTATAATTGCTGCGTCATCGCCGCTGATGCTATGTGAAATCGTTACTATATGGCTTATGATACTCTTCTCTTCAGGAGGAAGGGCGTGAAGTTAGTCTCCGAGGGACCTTTGCAGTGAATGCATTCTAGCAAGTACAAACTATCTATACATTTCGCATAAACAGCTATCTATCTCCTTGTGGGGGGAGTATAATAATAAACATTTTCAACAGGAGTAGAGACTCAGGGTTTGTGACAGGTTGTTGACGGGCTAACCTTTGAGATTCACGGCATTGATTATTAGACCTCTCTCACGAGAAAATATTCTGGCTAGTGGATACTTCTACCTGTCCGGCGGCTACTTCTGTGCCAAAAATGGGGGCATCCCACTTCAGGGTACTGAAACTTGTAAAAGGCATTTTTCTTCGTTAGTTCCTTGGAAAGGAGAACTGGATACTCCGCTGGAAGAGGACTGTAGTTCTACCATTCTTGTAGATATGATAAGTATTCCTTAATGGGCAAAATTAGAGGGAGTGACATTTTCCTTAATGATGCACCTAAGGGAGGCCTTGTCTTTGTGGTAATTCAGATCTGTAAATCCCCTCGTAGAACTCATTATCAACATCAGGCGTCTGAGGAACGGTCCTTTTGCCTAACCAATAGACCATCACAGTCCAACTTGTGCTGTTTATGTTTATTAAAGTACTGTTGCATTGCTGACGGATAAGAACTTGGAATGTTTGATTAAGGACAGTGTTAGCAACGGCCCACGTAGAACAGTTGGCCTTCTAACATGTGAACTAATTTGCGTGTGAGAAAGCTTACTTCAATGCTCGCACCCCCACCCCTTCTTCCTTGACGTTCTAGTTTCCCGGAGCCCCCTTCGATTTACCACCGCTGTAAATACAAAGCCAAGTAACCTACAACTTTGCCCTAATGGTGACAGTGAGTACCCTCATGAGGTACAAGCAGTTTGTCATCTATATCCCCACGACAAAAGCGAGACAACTAGGAATATGATAAACCACTGGTAAGACAGAATGACTGCTCCCCAGGCTTCACACGGTGATGACAACACCAAGCTCGTCTACAGGAGATTTATGCACCAGAATTGCTGCCAGGACTAGGCCTCCTTTAGAGGCCTGTCCTTCATGTATAACGTAATATTTGCTGGAAGAGCAGAAAGACAGCCAGCCTCAACTGAGTAAAGCAATTTCCCCTACCAATGAGCTTAAAGAGAACAGCCATTACATGTTACTGTGCACTGAAGCTTGATGTCACCATTCTGACAACGCAATGAAATCTATCCGAATTTCCAAATGCCTGTCATGTCCCCTACACGAAAGAGGTATAGACAAACGAGACCACCGAGGTCAAAGTGGCAAGTTTACTAGGCAAAAGATAACAAGAACAATAGAAATGATCGACTCGACACGTAACCAACATCACTCGAGAATTACTGAAGTGCTAAACACATCCCGCAGCAACGCCCTTTCTCCAAGTTACTCGGAAACGCTCCATCCTCCCAGTGACCTTGCAAAGGAGGGCGAGAGGCGAACCCGCAGGAGGAAGACCCTAGACACAGGGCCTTCCCTCGACCCCCATGGGACACCTGAGTGGCAGTCGGACAAGTAGAAGCATTCCCCATCCAGCGTAGGTGAAATTCTCATGTGAAACGCCAAACAATC
The DNA here is from genome assembly GCF_040412425.1 of Macrobrachium rosenbergii. Lineage (NCBI taxonomy): Eukaryota > Metazoa > Arthropoda > Malacostraca > Decapoda > Palaemonidae > Macrobrachium > Macrobrachium rosenbergii. The sequence continues at coordinate 51,093,967 of NC_089748.1, forward strand.
AACACCACGAATTAGAAGGGTTGATAACTAACAGTCGGACGACAACCTTCCCTTTTGGTGACTCGACTTTCCACATGACAAGATGCTTGATCATTAACGTGGCGATATAAAGATGGGGTAACAGAAATTATGATAAAGAAGAGTAATCAGAAAAATGTATAAAAAGAAAGCTGAGAGAAGAGATAAAAGAAAAGGTAGCAGAAAATATACTAAGAACTGGTAGCAGAAATAACGAAAATGCACCAGACTGGGTAAAGGGAGGGAAAAAACGGTGACTGAATGGGTAAAAAAAATGGTAAAAGAAAAGATCAAAAGAAGGGTTACAGAAAAAAAAAAGATAGGGTTACAGAAAAGACAGGCCCTAAATCCCAAAAGACAGAGGAATGAAGGAATTTTTTAAAATGGAGGTAGAGACAAAACTCTCTCTCTCTTACACACACACACACACACAAACACATACACAAACAAAATATGCAGCTATTTGTATCTAGAATAGGCAAGCAGAGTGAAATAACTCGACAGGATTACTGCAAAAAAAAAAAAACCTAGAACCCAAAATGTTTCAAATTGCTTTTCTTTTAAATATCTTTTTTGCTTTCCACAAACACAAACAAACTCACACATTATGTAGGTATTTGTATACAGAGTATACCAACGAAGGGAAACATCTCGGGAGAAGTGCTGTAAAACAAAATAAAAATTACTCAAATTCACGGTTTTTTAAAATTTCTGTTTATTTTCCACGACCCTTCACAGTTTCTCCAATTCCTTCTCATGTTTTTCTTTCCATCCTTATTACTTACCGCATCCACCCCTTCCCTTCCCTTTCCTCTCCCCTCCTCTCCTTCTCAATGGCTTCTCCCCTATCCAGTATTTGCATAACTCCCTGTACCCCTGATAACCCCCCTCCCTATGGAGGAGGAACACCACCTCTGTACCTTTCCCCACCTCTCTCTCTCTCTCTCTCTCTCTCTCTCTCTCTCTCTCTTTCTCTCTCTCACCCTCCCCAACCCCCTGAGTATCAGCCCCATCTCCCTTAAAGTAAGGAACCCCCAAGGGGGTCCAGCGCTGCTACTCTGCAATGGCACATGAGGAGGAGGAGGAGGAGGAGGAAGAGGAGGGGCGCTTTCCATAACAAAGGCCACCGTAGCAGCAGTGGCCGTAATTAGGCCTGCCCTCTCCTGCTCCAAGCATGTGCTGCTGCCGAAGGGCACCGTGGCGGACGGACGGGGGACAGGGCGAAAGAAATCCCGGAGAGTCGTCGTCGTTTTTGTGTGGATGTTGTAGACGGACCTTCCTCCCTCAGTTAATTCAAATGGTCTGCTTTAGAAGTCCTTTTACGTTTTTGGGTTGATGTTTCTTCGGTTGCTAAACCAATTTTGCTTCAATCATTATTTTCTTTTATTCTCTGCGAAGGCCTCTTTTAGATATGAGCCTTAACTTGACAAAATTAAAAAGATACTGAATAAATATAAACATTTACAAATGTTAATTCAAACGGTCTGTTTTGGAGGTCCATTTACGTCTTTGGGTTGATGTTTCTTTTGTTGCTAAATCAATTTTGCATCAATAATTATTTTTTTATTCTCTGCGAAGGCTTCTTTTAGATGTACGCCTTAACTTGACAAAAATAAAAACATATTAAAAAAAAATAAACATTTGACTGTTCTTACTTATCCATTCGTTCGCATAAATCATCCATTCCTGGTAAGGAATACAGTCGATAAGAGAGATTGCTATTTAAAGTTTTGCTTCAATAATAATTTTTTTTTATTCTCTGCGAAGGCTTCTTTTAGATATGCGCCTTAACTTGGCAAAAATATAAAGATACTAAATAAAAATAAAAGTTGCAACTGCCTCTTACTTATCCACTTACATTCGATAAGAGAAAACAGAAAATGAATAACTAAAACATTAACTGACCAGAAATAGAGGTTCTTACCTTCATTCCTGAGTTATACTTAAACAAATAAATAAATGAATTCCATAAATATATGCAAATAAAAGCATGAAGTTATGTAGGGAGGAGTGATACATTACAAACATACTTTAATGAAGGGAATGTTTTTCCATAGTCCCGAAATATACCATTTTATGACATTTTTTTCCAGACTTAAGATATTTACTCAAA
>NC_089748.1:51106097-51116097 GCF_040412425.1 Macrobrachium rosenbergii
AGTCAGTGTGTGAATATTATACCTTGTTTAGGATATGTCTTAGTTATTACATTTATAAAAAGCTGCATGGTACCCATTAAGAGGTAACTATTTTGAAAGTTCAAGTTCATGCAACAACGTATAGGAGTAAATTAGCGTTAAAGCATTAAGCAAAAATAGTTTATCAAAAGAATACTTAATCTAATATTAAAATAGTTTCCGATCTTCCATTCAACCTTAAGGTATTTCCGGCATCTTGTACCCCACAAGCACTCATGCAACATTTTTTTTTCTTTTAATTTCCGTTTGACAACGAAAGATGAGCTCTTCAGAATGTGTATAATTATACTTAATAAATGGAGCTAATTACTCCAACGTTATGAATGAAGAGAAAAGAAACATGAAGGAATCTCAAAAGAGAGCGCGATTGAATTTTATTTTTCCCAAAGCAAATTTTCTACTTTTAATGATTTATTCCTCCGTCAGAGATAAAAATCTTTTAATTTATTCTTCAAAGATTAATGCGATTATACTCTCTTCCTCTTCAATATTCTCGAAATATTTTCTTGTCAAGATGGTGCTTTGGTTTTATTAGTTAAAGTTCGTATGTAAATTAAGCATGCACCAAAAAAGCACCGTCCATACAACTTTATCTTATTTTACAATTTTTTTTTCCGTTCGACTTGAAATTGGTATATATAAGGAATCGTGGCCTGTTAGAATAGAAAAAAAATTTGTTTAAATTATACAGCACCAGTCAATTCATGAGAGCTTTCCCCCCTTCTCTCTCTCTCTCTCTCTCTCTCTCTCTCTCTCTCTCTCTCTCTCTCTCTCTCTCTCTCTCTCTCCACAACCCGTTCTGAAGCTTGGGAGCTAGTTTGTTCGAAAGTTTTCACAAAGAGTAGAAAAAGTAAGAGGGTAGATCAGTCTACTCTCTCTCTCTCTCTCTCTCCACAACCCGTTCTGAAGCTGGGGAGCTCGTTTGTTCGAAAGGTTTCACAAAGAGTAGAAAACGTAAGAGGGTAAATCAGTCTACTTTTTGCATTCTAGCTGATCAGTCTACTTCAGTCTACTTCCTAAGTTCTTGTATCCCAGCTGTATTCCAAGGACGTACAGTCTGATATTCACGTCTATTCATGTCGCCTTCCCAAAAAGTTAAGTATATCTTAGTTTAACCAGACCACTGAGCTGATTAACAGCTCTCCTAGGGCTGGCCCGAAGGATTAGACTTATTTTACGTGGCTAAGAACCAATTGGCTACCTAGCAATGGGACCTACAGCTTATTGTGGAATCCGAACCACATTATAGCGAGAAATGAATTTCTATCATCAGAAGTAAATTTCTCTAATTCTTCATTAGCCGGTAGGAGAGTCGAACGCTGGGCCAACAGCGTGCCAGGCGACAGCTCTATCCACCCCTCCAACGAAGAACTAACAGCTTCCATTAGTTCATAACTTTGTTGGGCCGTATTTCCATATCTTGTCTACCCACATCCCTCTGAACTATCCCCGTCTTTCTCCAATAAAAAGGTCTTCCTCTCGTTTTAACTACATAATTACTGAACTAACCTGATTAAGACCTCAGAAAGGAAGACTTTCTACATTCTTACTGAACCAGCAGACTTCACATAAAACTTAACTGTAATATATAACATAAAAAAGGCTTGGAATTTGTGGCTTCAAATCTAAAAGTAAAAAGTCACATTAGATGTTTATATTCATAACTAAATCATTCTTGGAGCCCAAGATCCGAGATGACTAAGGACTTAATAATCACGGCCCCATTCATTATTTATCTCCTCACTTCAATGACTGAACTTCAGAGACATGACTGTGCAGATTTTTAAAACGACTCTAGGAATCAACACGACAGGTTGCAGGAGGTCTCGCAGCCTCTAGACGACTGGTCATTCTTTCCTATTTTTATTTTTTTAATTCTTAATTCACCAACCACGCAGAACTTTTTTTTTTTTTTTTCGACTTCCCCTCTCTCTCTCTCTCTCTCTCTCTCTCTCTCTCTTTTCAAAAACATCTGATATATGAATACGTTATCTTTCCTACTTTAGCTCTTCTCTCTTTTGTGTATCCAGACTTCTCGACGCTGCCACACATTCTTCTTCTCTATATTAACCTCTTCTTTCAATTTTCTTTCGTAGTTTTGCATTTGTCAAACTTTCAAAGGTTTGCTATTTCAAATGTTTACTTTTGGGACATCAGCTATTATTGACTTTAAAAATGTCTTTAGTGTTTATTTATTTATTTTTTTTTTACTTTATTTTCTGCATTTGTCACACCTTTAAGGATCTGTTATTCCATCCATTTACTTTGCAGGCATCAACTTTTATTGGCTTTCATTATTTCTTTCATTTTGATTTAATATCGATATTTCACTTCCATAATAATATCCTATTTCAATCCACTGCCTACAGCTTACAAACCTCTGCAAGGTTTCCTTTCTTCGGCGTCCAGATGCACGATAAGCCTTTCCACTCATTTTACGCACGTCAATATTATTAACCTTTCGATACTGCGAATTAAAGTATATAGGCAAATATAGGTCATCAGTAGCAAAGTCGTTTTCTAATATATACCTTTATAATACCAAAATTCATCTTCCCGTCATCCACAGTAACTCATCTGGCGCCATACCTAATTCCATTTACTCTTGCTAAAACGCACCATCAACTTCTCTCGGACAAAAAACTTTTAAAATTTCACCAGTCATGTAATTTCTCACTGTTATCGACTAACACCAACACCGTCCCACCTCCCATTCTCACTCTATCCCCTGTTCCATAAACTAGCACTTACTGACTTTGTCCTTGACAAAAATCCCTTATCACTCCATCGACACGAACATTAAATAACAGCTAAATACATGAGACGCCCATTTTCTTGCCTATGCGTCTTTTACTTTTAACTAGAAACTGCGTATAATACTTCTGACGCGTTCAGTGATTATTATTATCGACATTATTATAATTATATCATTATTATTCGGAAGATAAATCCCATTTATATGGAACAAGCCTACAGGGCCATTGACTTGAAATTCAAATTTCCAGAGGATGCGGTGTTCTTTTGAAAGAAATTACAGAAGATAATAGGAAATACAGAAAGAAGAGAAATAGTACATAAGTATAAGGTGAATTGTTCTAGGGCAGTAATGCATTGCATCTTCGCTTGAACTTTTGAGGTTCTTATTGTACAGTATCCTCAGGAGACAGTCCAAAGTCCAACGGTATGAGGAATAAAAGAACATTTAGATCGTTGTACAGTACATATACCATTATGTGAAAGCAAACATAATATAGGCCATAAAAGATGAAGGGCATTACTTGTAAAATTATGTAAATGAAATTAGCATTACAAAAGACTTCAAACAATGGCAGATCATCCAATCATCCATACGAACAAATGATATGTAAAAAGAGACATTTACATTTACGCAGACCAAGCACAGCCCAGCAAAACAAAACCCCAAATCGCAAAAAAAAAAAAAAAAAAAAAAAATGCGTTTACGCATCGTTCCGAAAAGTAATCGGGGCTAATACGCATCTTCAGATTAAAGTGGAAACACTACCTGCATCAAATTATCCTTCCTTCAGCCTCTTTGTATAACCTCCGTCCAGGTATATCATCCTCATCCTCATCCTCATCCTCCTCCTCCTCCCCCTTCCCCGCCCCTAAAAAAAAAAGAATGCAATTAACAATCACCTCACCTGAACCATCCATCCCGGGCAACCTAACTTAACAACCACCCACACATCCGACGGCTTCAATTAACCTGGCCATCTGGTGACCTGCTGCAACCTCCTATCCCGTATTATCCTTCCCCCCCTCCCTCAGCCCCCGCCCCCCTTCGCATCCTATCCTACCCTATCCTATCCACCAGCTGGTATATATCTACCTAAGGTCCTATCTGTTGCATTTCCGCGATGGAGGAATTCCAGGATTCTTTCTAGGGTTCAGGATAAAGGGTGTCCATTCTCTTACGGTGAGTTTTGGTGGTAAATGTATTGGAGGATTTGAAAATTTCATGAATAATGAAATAAGTAGGTAGTGTATTACTCTAGAGTTGTGACTGCGTATGTGTATATATATATATATATATATATATATATATATATATATATATATATATATATATATATATAAATAAATAAATAAATAAATATATATATATATATATATATATATATATATATATATATATATATATATATATATATATATATATATATATAATATATATATATATATATATATATATATATATATATATATATATATATATATATATATATATATATATATATATATATATATATATATATATATACATATATATACATCTTTCAGTTTCTACCAGCACTTCAGCATAAACCCGAGAGAAAGGACTATTATAATAACACAGGCACGAACAATGAATGAATAAAGAACTTCGTGTTCTATCAGTTATTTCCCGGAAAAAAAAAAGAAAAACAAAGAACGCAAACAAAGGCAAAACAAAGCTCCAGCCTCAAAGAGGCAACGTGTGTGCTTTTGTCCAAGTTCCGAATTGATAATCTGGGATGAAGGCAACAGTGAAGAAGAAGAAGAAGAAGAAGAGGAAAAGGAAGAAGAATAAGAAGAAGATTCTAGAAAGAAAAGAACAAAGATACCAGAGAGAAGGGCGCCGGTGGTCAAAGGCTTCTTCGCTCCACGCCCACCCACAGTGTGGGTCGCCCACCCATGACGCACGCCCACCCATGACGCACGCCTCTTGCACCCCCCCCACCCCCCTTCTTCTTCTTCTGCTTCTTCTCAAAATACAATGACCACCCGTAATTAGGTAAATACTAAAACTTGACCTAGTGAATGATTATTGAGATATTAGCATTAACGTGCCTCTCTCTCTCTCTCTCTCTCTCTCTCTCTCTCTCTCTCTCTCTCTCTCTCTTCTTGACCCTTCTCTATTTTTTTTGACCTTGTCATGCTTTCACGCCCATGACGTGCTGTTAAATAAAATGTTTTTGAAGACATGATTCTAAATTTTACTTAAGTTCTAAGTGGAATGAATTGCTCCAACTTTTAAACTAGTTACATAAACTCTAAATACATGCGTGACGTGGTCACTCTACCAACAATCCAAGGTCGCTATAAAAAAAAAAAAAAATTAAATGACCTAGGATGGATGCACAACGGACCCTTCCCACGCCCACATTCCTAACAAAGGTGACCTGCCCTATTCTACCCAAGGTTTCATTATAAATAGCCAAGCGCCCATTTTTTCTGCCTTTTGACTTATCATAAACTGTTTTTGTGCTCTGTTATTTAAAGGTATCACAGAGACAACGATACATTTTAGTTACAATAACCTTTAAGATATTTGGATACAAATTTCTCTCTCTCTCTCTCTCTCTCTCTCTCTCTCTCTCTCTCTCTCTCTCTCTCTCTCTCTAACCTTTAGAGACACGCAAAGCGAGTACCTACTTTGGCTCCTTAATCTGGCCGTGTTTTCGTTTCGCTAGACCGACATCAATGTGCGAAAGTCCTTTGCAAACCTTGAACCACATGGCAGTTCCTAACTTGTCATGAGTTTTTCTGTTCCCTGTTTCCCACCCACACCGCCAACCACCAGCCCTAACACCGCCCACACCGCCCCTGTTTCCGAAAACCAACCCACCAAAAAAAGGTCACGTCACGTTGCGCAAAGAGGAACAGACAAAATAAAGAGAGATAGTAAAGGGAATTTCTGGTTTCATTTCATAAGAGAATACCCTACATCCCATCCACTCCCACCACCCCTTCCCCCACACCAACCATCCCCATCACCGCCCACACCGCCCGAATTTCCGAAGACCATCCCACCAAAAAAAGGTCATGTCACATTACGCAAAAGGTGAACAGACAAACTAAAAAGAGACAGTAAAAGGAATTTCTGATTTTATAAGAGATAACAGACAACAGCAAGAGTACAATCACATGACATAGTTACCAAATATTGGTCTAAGTATGTGCGTATGTCTGTCTTTCGGTTTCTGCGCGCCCGCGCGCCCACCTTTGTATACACGCCATCTCAATCTCTCATTCTGATTCCGATTTTCACTCGCTGACCGGGCTTGACCTCTCTCTCTCTCTCTCTCTCTCTCTCTCTCTCTCTCTCTCTCTCTCACTTTGTCCTCCTAGACCTGCCAGGTCTTCGGGAGTTAATGCCAAGCCTCTTTGTCTGACCTCAAGGGCACATTCAAAATGGCGCAGACAGCCTTGGGGTCAAGATGATGAGCCTAGGCATGAAGCCAAGGCTGAACGATGCTTTTCGGCTGACTTATTATTCTCTCTTTCTTTTCCTACCAACAATGCACCCCCTTCATTTCTTCTCTCTCTCTCTCTCTCTCTCTCTCTCTCTCTCTCTAAAGGGAGTCTCTCTCTAATTCTTAATGAACTTGATAAGTATACTAAAGTACCCAAGCAAGCTAATTCTGTAATTCAGTTATTGTATACAGAGGATTACCTAGTAACAACAAACACACCCATGTGTATATATATATATATATATATATATATATATATATATATATATATATATATATATATATATATATATATACATGTATATATATATATATATATATATATATATATATATATATATATATATATATATATATATATATACATATACATATATATATATATCATATATATACATATACATGTATATATACATCTATATATATACATGTATATATATATCATTGTAATAACTACAATACTCTCTTACTTCTCCATTCCTTCACACTTTTTGGATACTCTTGTCACTGCAAAGGCCAAAATCCAAATAAAAACTCAAAACTGCGGTTAAATGTCAACTTTACCTCGCTTTGATTTTCCGGATGCGGGTTCGAATCCTGGAACAGTAGGCAGAATTTCCTCATTTGGTTCTTCATTTGGATCTCAGGCTTTGTGGTGGCAAGCGCATCCCAAAAGTGTGAAGAAATTGAGAAGTTAATCGAGACGTAAAGAGTGCATTGTTGTTATTATAGTTACCGAAGTATCTGATAAAAAGGTGACTAATACATTACACTCACACATTTATATATATATATATATATATATATATATATATATATATATATATATATATATATATATATATATATATATATATATAAATATAATCGAAATTTACACGGACAAGCTGGTTATAATTTTATGTGTCCGGCATTAAAATCTCCACCGCATATAGCACAGAAAGAAAGACTAATTTCGCAGTTGTGAACAAGGTCATCAGAGTGATTTAACGACCATTCCGACCAATATTCGCCCTCTCCAAGAGTGCAGGCTCTCGAGTGATTTTGTAATCACTCTGTGTTCTGGAGTGCCAGGGCTTAAAACAATAGAACGCCCTCCGCAACTGACCAGCTTGAGGTAGGTGGGTCCTAACAGTAATTAACCACTGCCCTATTATAATCCAAACCTGTTTCATAGTAAACAACGCTGTTCTGCAGCATCTTAACGGAATTTAAAAGATAAAGAAACGGCGTCGTTTATCGTTCCACGACGAAAGGTTAACTCAGTAATAATGCTTCAGCTTTTGGCCCAGATGCAGGAATTTAAGCCAAAATAGCCTTGGGACATACTGCGCTGAAAGGGAAATTGACATTAAAAAGGTTAGAAAGGTGAAACAGGAGGAAAATCTCGCAGTTGCAATATGAAACATTATTGTTAGGAGAGGTTGGAAAATGCGGCGGAAGGAAGGAAGTATGAACGGTACAGTTAAACAGATATGAGCAGATGATGCTACAACTAGGGTCGAAAGGGACGTTGCAAAGAACCTTTAGTAATGCCTACATCGCACCGCGTGAGGTGCACTGAAAGCACTAACCACGCCTCCCCCCCCCCCGCCCCGGCCTCACAGAAATTATTCTTCCGGGAATAATTTAATAATTTCTGCTTTCATCTCCGACAAGCCAACTAGGGTCCGAAGGGGCGCTGCAAAGAACCTTTAGTAATGCCTACAGCGCAACGCGTGAGGTGCACTGAAAGCACTAACCGCCACCCGGCCTCACAGAAATCATTCTTCTGGGAATAATTTCTGCTTTCATCTCCGACAAGCACAGAGCAATCACGAACGGCACGGTAACTGCTCCAAAGAGGTTTAATGTCTATATCACACGCCTACGCTGCTTGCGTTCGGTGCAGCTGCGTCTGCAGTCTTTTGCTTGAACTAATTCAGTTATTAACTGTTATTGCGTCATTAGTGGGCCATGTGTTGTCGCTCGAGCGCAGGCGCAGAAAGAAGTCCGGGAAGTAAAAAAAAAAAAAAAAAAATTACGTGCGTTTCCTTAAGACGTAAAAGATGATTGCTGAGAGAGAGAGAGAGAGAGAGAGAGAGAGAGAGAGAGAGAGAGAGAGAGAGAGAATACAGAATAAAGAAGAAGATTAAGAATTCTGGATCACGGATTTGTAAGTAAAGAGATGAGAACGCCCGGATTTCTCATGCCCAACATCGCCGTGAATGAACACCAGACTTCGTTATTAAAAATTTCTACACAGAGAGAGAGAGAGAGAATAAAGAGCAGCAGATTAAGAATTCTGGATCACGGATTTGTAAGTAAAGAGATGAGAACGCCCGGGATTTCTCAAGTCTTGTCGCCATGAATGAACACCAGCTTTCGTTATTAAAAATTTCCGAGAGAGAGAATAAAGAATAAAGAAGCTAATTTAGAATTCTGAATCATGGATTCATAAGTCAAGAGATGAGAACGCCCGGGATTTCTCATGTCCACATCGCCGTGAATGAGAACCAGACTTCATTATTAAAAATTTATGGAGAGAGAGAGAGAGAGAGAGAGAGAGAGAATAAAGAAGCAGATTAAGAATTCTGAATCACGGATTCGTAAGTAAAGAGATGAGAACGCCCGGGATTTCTCATGTCCACATCGCCATGAATGAACACCAGACCTCGTTATTAAAGATTTCTACTACGTCACTCCCACTCGATTCAAGATGGAATGTTCCTTCCTTCATTTCCTCTGTGTTCCTTCATTTCTTCTGTCTCCGTAATCAAAAGGTGAAAATAACCTTTATAACTTTAATGCAACATGTTTGAAGGTCTAGAATCAACCGTCCCTTTTTTATTTTTGGCAAAGTATCGTATTTGCATTTTTTTTTTTTGAGTTATCTGCATCGAAGGTGTTTTTTAAATGACTTCCTGTTTTAGCTAAATATCAAGTTTTTCTCTCATCATACATCCTGGATGGTGAGAGACAGATTTGATATTTTGCTGAAACATGAGGTCAGTGATAAAAGCACCGTCGATGAAGGTAAAAAAAAAAAAAGTAAATTAATAAATATAATTTAAAAAATGCATATTCGACACTTCACCAAAAGGGGAAGAAATGATAGCGAAAATGAAAATGAAAAAAAAAATTATCAGTTTAACTAAAGGAAGCGAATCATAATGAGCATTTCTAATGGATAAAAAATGAACAAAATTTATTAATTTAACAAAAGGAAACAAATTTCAGAATGCATTTCCAATGAATAGATAAATAAATAAATGAATACATAAATAAAGAAAGCAAACGAATACTAGTAAACATATCTAATAAATAAAAAGATGAAAAAGTTATCAATTTAACAAAGGCAACAAATCTTAGAATGCATTTCTAATAAATAAAAAGTATTTTTTTTATTTGACAAAAGGAAACAAATCCTAGAATGCATTTCTAATGAAAAAAGAAATGAATAAAAAATGCAAACTAAGCCTAGCACACATTTCTATAAAAATAAAAAAATGAAAAAAGTTATCAGTTTAACAAAAGAAAACAAATCCCAGAATGCATTTCTAATAAAGAAGTAAATAAATAAATGCAAACGAGTCCTAGTAAACATTTCTGATAAAAAAAAAAAGTTTTCAATCTAAAAAAGGAAACAAATACTAGAATGCATTTCTAGTAAATAAATAGATAAACAAATAAAATAAAAAATGTTTTCAATTTAACAAAAGGGAACGCATTTCTAATAAATAAAA
>NC_089748.1:51123597-51188597 GCF_040412425.1 Macrobrachium rosenbergii
ACGAACATAGTACAGCGCTCTTAATCTATTCCTCTGTTTGCGTGTGCTTGTGTGTTTGTGCGTGGGTGTGAGTGTGTGTCTATGCCTGCGTGTAATGAGCACCGGGCAGAGAGAGAGAGAGAGAGAGAGAGAGAGAGAGAGAGAGAGAGAGAGAGAGAGAATTTTTCTTTTGCTCAAATATAGTTGAGAGAGAGAGAGAGAGAGAGAGAGAGAGAGAGAGAGAGAGAGAGAGAGGGAAAAAGAGAGAGTTTTTCTTTTGCTCGAGTACAGCTGAGAGAGAGAGAGAGAGAGAGAGAGAGAGAGAGAGAGAGTTGGGTGAGTTTTTCTTTTGCTCAGTATAGCTGAGCTGAGAGAGAGAGAGAGAGAGAGAGAGAGAGAGAGAGAGAGAGAGAGAGAGAGAGAGATATTGGGTGAATTTTTTCTTTTGCTCGAGTATAGCTGAGAGAGAGAGAGAGAGAGAGAGAGAGAGAGAGAGAGAGAGAGAGATACAAAAAATACCCATGCACAAATAGCGAGGTCTTCATTCTAATTAACATCGCCGTCATTTGTTTTATCATTAGAATGAATCAAGGTTAAGCCACACGCCAGGTGGATTTCCAGGTATTATAAAAGAAAAAAAATAAAACAAACAAAATAAAGAACGAACTGAAAATCATACACGATGTATTTATCAGAGATGTGTATAATGCGAAATGGCATTATGTGGGGCATTAATACATTATAAATATATATAAATATAAATATATTATATATAAATATATACTGTATATATATGTATGTATATTTATATATACGTTATATCTGTATATATAAATATATATATTATATATAAATATATACTATATATGTGTATATATATTTATATATACGTTATATCTGTATATATATTTATATATACGTTATATCTGTATATATATACATATATATACTCACACACACACACACACAAATACATATATATAAATGTATAAACCATTGAGCAATTGTTCTGTTGTTTTTTGTGCCAGGAAAGATGTGAATGATATGCTATTGATGAATTAATGACTGCTTCCTACAAAGAATAAGGTTTTAAGACTACTAGAAACGGGAAATCCCTATTTCCCTCAGTATTCCCACGACCCAGCAATCTGCTTCTCTTTTAAGTCTCACACCTGAAGTTAGATGAACCCGCCTAGGTCAGTCCACCATAGGAGAACGGCCCCATTGCTAGAGGAACGCAGCCACCCGGATTATAAATGAACCCCTTTCTAGGGCGCCGTTCATTAGAGATTCTCGTCAGGTATGCAGCAAATATGGGAGTAAAAAAAAAAGAGAGGAAAATTTATCCATTGTCTTCATTGTCTAGTTAACTTGCCATCCGAACTCGTAGCTGGGCTGTCTGGGCAAGTGGCTTATGGGAGACGTAAAAAAAATTATATAATTTTTGTTTGATTGTCAGGTTTTTGTTGCTTGAAGATTCTGGGTGTATAAGTGACAATTATAAGAAGACATTTTTCGAGGCTTGGGACAACCAAAATTAAAGCAACGTAAAGAATAAAACAACGAAGGACAAGGCATGATAAGAACCGAAATTAAAACAACGTAGAGAATAACACAACGGAGAACAAGACATGAGAAAGAAATTCAGCTGCAGACCTTTCTCGACGCCTAGGATAAACAAAATCAAAACAAAGTAAAGAATAAAACAACGAAGAACAAGACATGATAAAGCAAGTAAGTTACAGACATTTCTCGGCGCCGAGAACAACCGAAATTAAAACAACGTAAAGAATAAAACAACGAAGAACAAGACATGATAAAGAAATCAAAAGCTACAGACCTTCCTCGACGGCGAGGATAAACAAAATCAAAACAACGTAAAGAATGAAACAAGAAAGAACAACACACGACAAATAGATTTAGATACAGACCTTTCTCGGAACCGAGAACAACAAAAAAACAAAACAACGGAGAACAAGACATGACAAAGAAACTAATAAGCTATAGACATACCTCGGCTCCGCAAACAAGCAAAATCAAAACAACATAAAGGATAAAACGAAGAAAAACGGGACAAATCCTAAAAAAACACAAAAGCAAAAAACAAACTCTCTCTCTCTCTCTCTCTCTCAAATGACGCACCCCCATTCTCCTTCCCTTAACGAGTCGAGTCGTTGCACGGGCGGCGGACAATTCCAGAAGGACCTCCTTGGCAAGTTAATCCTGACGCTGCCGCAGGAAAACGTCGGCGGCCACCTAGGGAACGACGTACATCATGATTCTTATCCGGACTCGAGTGGACGAATAATTCTTGGTGTTTCCCCCTGATAGCGTCAAGGGGGAGCCTCCGTGGCGCTCAGACTCTCCCCCGGCTATTTATTTATATTCTCTCCCAAAGGTAGAAGAAGAAGAAGAAGAAGAAGAAGAAGAAGAAGAAGAAGAAGATATATACAAGAAGAAGGAGAAGAAGAAGAAGAATAGATACATATACACCTTGCTCGGACTTGCTTCGTGGATTACCTGGAATGTAGTTCCTTCTAGAGGCCCTACCTACCCTTTCCCCCTCCCTTCCCCCCCCCCCTCCCTCTCTCTCTCTCTCTCTCTCTCTCTCTCTCTCTCTCTCTCTCTCTCTCTTCAAATCTATACCTTGAGATGAAATGGAAATGCTTGAGAGAGCAAGGATCCTTTGCCGGCATATATGTCACAGCAGCTCTCTCTCTCTCTCTCTCTCTCTCTCTCTCTCTCTCTCTCTCTCTCTCTCTCTCTCTCTCTCTCACTTATTTGGTTGGATTTCAAATCCATACCTGGAGATGAAATGGGAATGCTCGAGATATTGAGATTGCAAGGAACCTTCCCTAGCATATATCTAATTGTCTCTCTCTCTCTCTCTCTCTCTCTCTCTCTCTCTCTCTCTCTCTCTCTCTCTCTCTCTCTCTCTCTCTCTCTCTCTCTCTCTCTCTCTCTCTCTCGTGCTTGCTTTGATTTCAAATCCATTACTGGAGATGAAATTGAAATGCTTGAGATAGCAAGGAACCTTCCCTAGCATAAATCTAATAGTCACAGCATCTCTCTCTCTCTCTCTCTCTCTCTCTCTCTCTCTCTCTCTCTCTCTCTCTCTCTCTCTCTCTCTCTCTCATGGGAATGTCATTCGAAGTCGCGAGCTCCCTAAACAGCACAGATAACATTCAGCTAACAATTACATTGTGAGATGAAACTGGTACTTCAAAATTCACACTGAATAACCTGATAAATGCGACTGCATATTTACAGTCAGCTATTTTTAAATAATTAATCAGAATTCTTGTAATTAAGTTTAAAGCAATTATTTGGGATTCATGAAATTGAATTTTAAAGCAATTATTCAGGATCCATACAATTTTAATGCAATCATTCAGGATTCATATAATTAATTTTAAAGCAATTATTCAGAATTCATATAAATAATTTTAAAACAATTATTTAGGATTAAAATAATTAATTTTGAAGGAATTACTCAGGACTCATATAATAACTTTAAAGCAACTATTTAGGATTCACGTAATTAATTTTAAAGCAATTACTCAGGATGCATATAATTAATTTTGAAGTAGTTACTCAGGATTCATATAATTAATTTTGAAGGACTTACTCAGGATTCATATAATTCCTTTTAAAGCAATTAGTCAGGATTCATATTGGCTAATTAATTTTAAAGCAGTAATTCACAATTCATATTATTAGGTTTAACACACTGTAAATCTATATTTTCAAATAGGAGACACCTCAAAACAAAATGTCTCTTAAGAATGGTATCCATCAGTTTCTTTCTTTAGTTTATGTAAATTGCAATTATTTCACAGACCCGCGATAACAGACACAGAACAAGGCAGAATGGGTCTGATTCCTAACTCTGAGAAGATAAGACAGATTTCCATTTTTCTTTTTAACTTTCAAGTTCCCGAAACCCAACCAGAACTTGTGATAAGAAAAAGCTTTATCAAGAGAGCTCACAATGAAGACGGTGCTTTCAATTAAAATTGAGCACAAAGCTATCAGTGACATGAAGATTTCCGATTCAATCGCGGAAGACAAGCAATTCCAGAAGTTTCTTCTGAGTAATACCCCATTTTCTTCTTCTTCCTCCTCCTCCTCCTCCTCTCTCTCTCTCTCTCTCTCTCTCTCTCTCTCTCTCTCTCTCTCTCTCTCTCAGCTTATCCAAATACAGTGTGAGTGTGCAATACAAGAACGGACATTGAGCTGGAAACTTACATAAATAAAGCACATGTCCATTCATTTACAAGAGGGCTAACTTTACAATAACCTCGAAATACGTTGCGTATATCTTACACTGAAGTTCAAAACATTAATTACTGTCATAATCTGGCCTTTCAGATTCTCAAAACATGACTGGTGAATCTGGAAGTCTGTCAAGACCAAGGGGAAAAACCACCTTAGTTCAAAATCGCATTTGTGGCTTGTCTTTGTTGACAGTGTGACACAGCTGGGAAAGTTGGAAAACTTCAGGTAAAAGTTGTCAAGTTTCAGATTCTGTACAGAATGCAAATAGGTATATTTCAAAAACTTTACAGCAAAGTTAACAAGTGAAAAATGCGCAGAAGTTTCTTCAGAGCAATCGGGTTTTCTGTACAGCCGCTGCAGCGTATAACTAAGGCCAGTGAAAATGCCTCTATCTTGGTCTCGATATAATGCTGTATGAGCCGCGGCCCATGAATCTTTAACCACGGCCCAGCAGTGACTTATCCTATATAGTTGCCAGAAGCACATTATGGCTAACCTTAACCTTAAATAAAATAAAAGCTACTGAGGCTAGAGGGTTACAATTTGGTATGTTAGATGATTGGAGGGTGGATGATCAACATACCAATTTGCAGCCCTCTAGCCTCTTTAACTTTTAAGATCTGAGAGGACGAAAAGACAGAAAAGTGCGGACAGAAAAGTGCGGACAGAAAAAAGTGCGGACAGAATAAAGCGCGGACGGACAGACAAAGCCGACACAATAGTTTTCTTTTACAAAAAGTAAAATCCGGGATTCATCTTCAGCGAAGTCTCAATCCACCATTGGGATTAACCTGCGGGAGGGGACGTCGTAGATGATTACCAGATGATTACATGCAGGAGGGGATTTCACCGGGGATTACCACCCACGGCATCGACGAATTCAAAGGATGAACTCCTCCCGAGGAATGTCCTTAACCGATTATCATGTTTAACCCATTAATCTTAATACTGTACTCAGCGATTTATTTTACAGGGGCTTTATTTTCGCTATATTCGCGTTTTTTTCTTTTTAAATCCGCAATTTCATCCAACAGTGATTACAAATATTTTTTTTTCTTGAATAGATATTTAGTATATATGTTAATACCATATAGAGCTTTTATTTTACCCGGGTTTTATTTTTGTTATATTCGCGCTTTTAAAAATCCGTGAATCATCGAACAGCGATTATGAATATTAGTATGCATATCAATACTCTACATGGCAAATTATTTTACCGGAATTTTAATTCCGCTATATTCGCGTTTTATAAATCCATGAATTTATCCAACAGCGATTACAAATATTTTTTCATTGAGGAAATATTTAGTATATATGTTAATACTGTACAGAGCGGTTTATTTTACCGGGGTTTTATTTTCGCTACATTCGCGTTTTATAAAAATCGCCTAATACAACCAGCAGCGATTATGAATATTTTTTACTTGAATAAATATTTAGTATACATCTTAATACTCTACAGTGCAATTCATTCTACCTGGTTTTATTTTCGCTATATTCGCGTTTATAATAACCCGCGAATTCATCCAGCAGCGGTTATGAAAATTTTTTTGCTTGAATGATTTTTTCGTATAAAGACGTCTCAGCGTGAAACGAATTTTCGAGGATAAAAAAAAACCAGCGAATTTGTTCAGTTTAAGAAGAACGTGGAAAAGGCCACTGCGGAATTAAAGCCCAATAAAGTAAATGAAAGAAATGTACAATAATAGAAATTAAAATTAACCTTCACAGCGACTCCTTCGAAAGAAGTGAAAATACGAGAAGATTTAAGAATGAATAACTATGTAGTTGACGAAAAAATAGATACAAATTTTTATCTCATACCTACAGTCACTGAAGTTCATACAGAACATTCTTGCCAGGGTGTTGAAAAATGCATCTGTCCTTTTGTTGGGAGTCGGTGATTAAATAGTACTGGCAAAATAATGCTCATAACTATCTCCCTCTACCTATGATCTTTGGATGTTAGTGACGGTTGAAGTTGCCTGAAGAAGTATTTGCTTAGCTTCGAATATAAAGCCATACTTTGAATCTTTGAATTGACAAAGGCGGTATGACAATATACTGAAGCAATGCTGTCAACAGAGTCTGCATAAAGGAAACGGAGAACTATTGTAGCAATATCAAAGAAACACCGACTAGAGAGCTCTATTAGCCCTTATTTATCCAAAAGAAGCATTTTCAAAACGTCAATAAATGCATAAAATTTAAGATTAGACTCAAAATATACAACTTTACATAATACTCCCTACTTCTCTTTATTGATTATACCACCTCCCTCTTTTACTCCCCTATCCCTTAAATTTCTTTATATGCTTAGGGAATCGATGATTTCAGCTATTGGGATTCTCAATATTCATATCAATAATTAAAGTTTTCATTTTAGGTATGGATTCTCCCTGCCTTCCCAGTTGCCAAGACTGATGGCAAAACAAATAAAAGATCACGAATGTAGAATTGCTGGATAAGAATGTTTGAGCAGGAGAAGAGTTGAACAAAGTCAGCAAAAATGAACAGTGAAAGTGCTTAACGAGAGGTCGGCCATCTGAGAGAGAGTTTTTCAAGGAGCAAGAGCCTGTGTCAGCATTAGCCTGAGTTAGTCTAACAACAACAATCTCAGTAATTATTGTTTGCCGATATATTTCAGGATGACATTTCAGTCATTGCTGAACCACAGGTATCTCAGGTTGATGGAACGAGTGCCCTTCTATATATATCTTTTTATATATACATATATATACATATATATATATATTATATATATATATATATATATATATATATATATATATATTATATATATATATATTTTATATATAAATATGTATATATAAATATATATATATATATATATATATATATATATATATATATATATATATATATATATATATATATATATATATATATATATATATATATATATATATATATATATATATATATATATTCATATATATTTATTTATTATATCTATATATATATCTATATATATATATATATATATATATATATATATATATATATATATATATATATATACATATATATATGCACACACTCACTTGCGTAAGCCTGCGCTATGACAGAAAGTTGCAACGATGACCAACTTAAAACGTCAATATTATAAATGACCACCATTACCGCTGACAACACGAAATTTGTACCGTTACGACAATGTCCCCGCAATTCATGAAGATATATATAACCCTCCCCACCCCACCCCAATCCCCACACCCCAACCCCACTCAAACCTTCACACCCCCTCCTCCCCTCTCCTAGGGAATCCTACAAGTGAAGAGGATGGTTGGGCGAGGCAGAGAACTCACTGTTGTAGTCTCCTTGCGTTCATTTAATTTTCGTTCTTTTTTATATTTGTTACCAATTCTCCTTCATCAGACTTCATATTTTTTTAATAATCAATGCATTAATACCTCCGTTAACGTTTATATTCGTTACTGATGATGTTAATTAAATTATTGTTGTTCTGAGAACAGACAGAATTAAAATTTTCCTGCTCTAATCAAAACCCTTACAAAATGTAAAAACACATCAGTTCACGTACGGACGAATTAGGACTATAATTCCTATAGTACATCTAGAATAAAATTATGCCAACATTAGGAATTCATGTTCATGACAGAAGAAGAAGAAGAAGAAGAAGAAGAAGAAGAAGAGAGAGAGAGAGAGAGAGAGAGAGAGAGAGAGAGAGAGAGAGAGAGAGAGAGAGAGAGAGAAATTGAAAATGTATTCACAGACATCATCGCACCCATCCGTCAACAAAAGAGAGAGAGAGAGAGAGAGAGAGAGAGAGAGAGAGAGAGGAGAGGGAAATGTACTCACAGACATCATTACGCTCATTCTTCAACAAACTAGAGAGAGAGAGAGAGAGAGAGAGAGAGAGAGAGAGAGAGAGAGAGAAAATGTACTCGGAGACATCACCGCACCCATTCCTCAACAAAATACCTCCGAACTTGAAGATTTCATACGATATTCATTTCCCCGACAGCAAGTAACGTTTGTTTTATACATGCATGACCAAACCACGCACACAAACGCACAAAAGGCTATCGCACACCATCCTGAGAAACACCGACAGCAAGATCAGATATATATTGGCCTCACTATAAAGGGAAACGGGTTATGTTACTCTTTTATAAGATAGTCGGTAATTTATTCACAGCAATTAGGAAAACAGTTTTTGAGCAAATGGACCATGGCAACAACGACCTCTGCCGAGTTACGTAACAGAAAAATCTGGAAAAATAAAAAATATTTCCATCTGAAAATTTAATGTGATTTGCAATTCTGAAAAATAAAATGCATAACTCTAACTTATTTGAATGACCACAATAGGGTGGGCGAGACGGCAAATAAACCTAGGATACAATTGAAAACACTTGAGAGAGAGAGAGAGAGAGAGAGAGAGAGAGAGAGAGAGAGAGAGAGAGAGAGAGAGAGACCCTTAATCATTCTTTTTTTTCTCTCTCTATATATATATTTAGTACCAAATTCAGTTTCTGTCCCAAGCGAAGTCATTTTCTGTGCTTAGGGTGCTCAAATAAAGTTAAATTTGATAAAAATCGTCATTTTCGTCTATTTGTACCTAAAGGACCACATGTCTTACACTTCACTACTCTTTAATATTCTCTTGTAGCATACACTATAAGGGGGTATAGGTTGCAGGAAATAACGAAAGACTGTAAAACATAAGGGGGAAGGAAGTGTAATAGGTTTTAAAGGAACGAATGGATGAAACCTTTCAGCAAATATTCATTTTTTTTTCTTGTAGATAGGTAGCTTAACGAGACAGATGACTTTTATTTAAAGACCATTAACAAATGTAAGTTCTACTGCTACTAGAAAGTCATTCAAATATTATTACCATTATTTAATATTTTCATTCTGTGCTTCCCGTTCATATCTTTTAGTCGACGGGATAACAAATCTTAGCATGCTTCAGCTCTCGTGGTAGCACTTAAGAGGTCATCCGAGGCTTAAAATACCAGGAGAGATTTCCAAGGGATTTACTGGGCCCTCAAAACAGGCAGGGGAAAACGGGGCATGGCAGATTACTGACCTGACCGCCATGAAAGACTGGAGTAGCTGGAGTAGAGAGGAGTGATGGCTGGAGTAGGGGAGGAGGGGTTCTGTAGGAAGAGGGAGAGGGGTGTTGGAAGACAGGGGATGGCTTCGGAAAGGTGTGTTGGAGGAAAGGGGCTGGCTTCGGAGCTGGGGTGTTGAAGACAGGGTGTGGCTTCAGAGCTGGGGTTTGGAAGATGGGGATGGCTTCGGAGGGGTGTTGGAAGACAGGGGTGGCTTCGGAGAGGGGTGTTGGAAGACACAGGGTGGCTTCGGACAGGGGTGCTCGAAGACAGGGGGTGGATTCGGAGACGGGTGTTGGAGGATGGGGGTGGATTCGGAGTAGGGATAGATGGCGGTACAGTGCAGAAAAATTAAAAGTTTAGGCAAAACCATTTTGTTAATTTTAAGAGGCCTAGTTTAGGAGAGAGCTCCAGAGGGGAAAGAAGAAACTTGAGTTTTGTAATACACTCAGGGCGAGATCAAATTCCTAACAGCTCTTCCTGTCATTTCAGCGGTTTCGAAAAAGCAGTTTTATATACTGAAACGAGTAATGACCTGAACACTATTGGAATTCATGTAAGGTCCCCAAAAATTGTTATTAGTGTTTCAACAGAATATTCCGAGAGCGTGAAATTATGCCACCACACCAACCCCACAGAGCCCATACCTTTATTTAAATAAATCCGGTGAATTTTCCGAATTTGAGAGAAATCTGGCATCGAAAAAATGCATATACTAATACAAAATTCGTTATCAGAGGCAAATCTTAAACATAGGCAGTAAATCTTCAACTTGGTTCACTTTAGGTAGAAACCACAGAGATTTTTGGAAAAAACACTCAATCCGCTTTCAGATCCGGATCAATCTAATAAAACCTGACACTAAATCCTTCCATTGGACCATAGCACCTCCTCCAAAAAAAAGTCAATTACCATACATCATATCTGTTTATAAGTCATGAACAAACAAACACAAAGATGGGCAAACTAACAAACAAAGAGACAGGCGAACAAACAAACAAACAGACGCGAATGGACACACAGTCTCCTTCAAACATCGTATGCACAGAAATAAAAAAAAAAAAATACAAAAAAATCCAAAAATCACAAAAAGCTCTACTCTTCTCGTCCACCAAAAGAGCGTTTAAACCTTGAAAAGAAAAGTCCTCTTTTACCTTTGCTTTATCTAAACAGAACTGAGACTAATGTCCTCCACCTGGTGTCTCTGACGAGGGAACGGCTCTGGGGCTCAACTGCTTGACGGCAGATGACGTGGGTGGAAATTCCCCCCCTCCCCAGCAGGCCATTTCTGCTTTTGTTCATTTAAAATTCTTTTCTCCTCTGTACTTTTAACGGTCGGTGTCTCTAATGTATGTATGTATATATAGACATATGTATATATATAATGTATAATGTATGTAATATATATATATATATATATATATATATATATATATATATATATATATATATATATATATATATATATATATATAAAGCAATGCCAAGAAGGAAAGCAGAAACAATGGAGTGCAGCAAGGCCTTTCGACTTATAGTCCTTTACTTAACAGAATATGAGTGGAAAGGCCTCGCAGTACTCCATTGTTTCTCTTTCCTTCTCGGCATTGCCTTTATGTATATGTATTCATCACGTTCCATATTTTTGTGATTCAGTTATACATATGTATGTATGTATGTATATATATACACATACATATACGCATTATATATACACACACACACACACACACACATATATATATATATATATATATATATATATATATATATATATATATATATATATATATATATATATATATATATATAGAGATATAGAGAGAGAGAGAGAGAGAGAGAGAGAGAGAGAGAGAGAGAGAGAGAGAGAGAGAGTGCTCAAGAAGAACTAAATATGAAGGATTCGTATTGCAAATTAAAAACATGACAAACCACAACAGATCGGAAGACATTTTTAATTATCAATCACCTAATTCAAAACTCGAATATCATCAGACCTAATGTCAGCTTATTACTATTAAAGTCTGATTTTAATGGTAGTTCAGTATTAGACTAAATGTAAGTGACAAAAACAAGACAAAAAATAGTAACTGTGTTCACAAAACTAATTACGTCAGACTTGTTCCATGAAAGATATGCAAAATGACAAATGGTTAGAAATAGGCAAACAATTTCAAACATTTTAGCAAGAAGCAAATAATTTCAAACATCTTGTTAGCAAAAGGCAAACAATTAAAAACATCTTCTTAGCAAGAGGCAAACAATTTCAAACATCTTCTTAGCAAGAGGCAAACAATTTCAAACATCTTCTTAGCAAGAGGGAAACAATTTCAAACATCTTATTAGCAAGAGGCAAACAATTTCAAACATCATCTTAGCAAGAGGCAAACAATTTCAAACATCTTCTTAGCAAGAGGCAAACAATTTTAATCATCTTGTTAGCAAGAGACAAACAATTTCAATCATCATTTTGTCTTGTTAGCAAGATGACAAATAATTTCAAACATCTTGTTAGCAAGAGGCAAATAATTTCTAACATATTATTAGCAAGATGACAAACAATTTCAAACATCTTGTTAGCAAGAGGCAAACAATTTCTAACATATTGTTAGCAAGAGGCAAACAATTTCAAACATCTTGTTAGCAAGAGGCAAACAATTTCAAACATATTGCTAGCAAGAGGCAAACAATTTCAAACATCTTGTTAGCAAGAGGCAAACAATTTCAATCATCTTGTTTGCAAGATGACAAATAATTTCAAACATCTTGTTAGCAAGAGGCAAACAATTTCTAACATGTTAGCAAGAGGCAAACAATTTAAAACATCTTGCTAGCAAGAGGCAAACAATTAAAAACATCTTGTTAGCAAGAAGCAAACAATTAAAAAACATCTTGTTAGCAAGAGGCAAACAGTTTCTAACATGTAAGCAAGAGGCAAACAATTAAAAACATCTTGTTAGCAAGAGGCAAAAAATTAAAAAACATCTTGTTAGCAAGAGGCAAAAAATTAAAAAAATCTTGTTAGCAAGAGGCAAACAATTAAAAAAGTCTTGTTAGCAAGAGGCAAACAATTAAAAACACCTTGTTAGCAAGAGGCAAACAATTAAAAACATCTTGTTAGCAAGAGGCAAACAATTAAAAACATCTTGTTAGCAAGAGGCAAACAGTTTCTAACATGTAAGCAAAGGCAAACAATTAAAAACATCTTGTCAGCAAGAGGCAAACAATTAAAAACATCTTGTTAGCAATTTAAAAATCTTGTTACAAGAGGCATCTTAAAAAGTCTTGTTAGCAAGAGGCAAACAATTAAAAACACCTTGTTAGCAAGAGGCAAACAATTAAAAACATCTTGTTAGCAAGAGGCAAACAATTTCAAACTGAATCTAAGAATCGCATCCAATGCTTTGTAGTATATCAAAATACATCAGGAAAGATTGCAGTGGATTGCAGAAAAATAAACATCTATTAAACACAGCAAAATATTTATAACAATTTAGACGATCCGCATAAACAAATACCAACAGCGAGCAACTTGCAGCGTGCTGTGATACTGCCACTGGGAACAATTTGCAGCACGCTGTGATGCTGACAAGCGAGAAGCCAAGCAAAATGCAAGACTTGTCCACAAGCAAAAAAAAAAAAATCTTATGAGGGAGGAAAACCTTTTGGAAGGAAAATTCTGATTAGCTTTCGTTTCTTAATAATAATAATAATAATAATAATAATAATAATAATAATAATAATAATAATAATAATAATAATACACAATGGTGGATAAATCCAAGCAAAATGCAAGACTTGTCCACAAGCAAAAAAAATAAATAAATAAAATAAAATAAAAAATCTTATGAGGGGGAAGACCTTTTGGAAGGAAAATTTTGATTTGCTTTTCGTTTCATGTAAATGTCCAGCAATAATAATAATAAATAATAATAATAATAATAATAATAATAATAATAATAATAATAATAATAATAATAATAATAATAATAATAATAATAGTGGATTTCTTCACAATTCTAGGAGCTCATGCGGATGAGATTTTTATGAATAATAATAATAATAATAATAATAATAATAATAATAATAATAATAATAATAATAATAATAACTTTGAACTAGTATAATGTTGACACTAACATCGTCTTCCTCGACAGTGATAAGATAAATAAAAAATAATCACAGCAAAAAAAAAATCCTATGAGGGAAAACCTTTTAGAAGGAGAAATCGGACTGGTTTTCGTTTCTTAATAATAATAATAAATAATAATAATAATAATAATAATAATAATAATAATAATAATAATAATAATAATAATAATAATAATAATAAATTTACATTAGCATAATGCTGGATATAGTATCATCTTCCTCGACAGTGATGAGATAAATAAAAAATAAAAATCACAGCGTTATTGTATGAAAGATGGAGAAATAAGGAGTAGCCTTATTGCAAATTAGATTTTAAAATGATTTTTGGAGGATATTCTACAGTGAAGCTAAAATCGAAGCACAGTTAAACCACCACTGGATAAGACCTGATCATGAAATAAGTCCATTAAGCTGGCCTTATGCCGGCACAGGCTTAAGCCTCAAAAGAGCATTACGGATTAGTTCGATCCGCCACACCTGGCGTATTATGAAGGGAGTCATCTTGTAATTTTAAAGGTGTTTTATTATCATAAAATACTCATATAGTTTTGGTGCCCAAATGGACCCATTTCATGAAAAATCGTGTATTCAATTAACAAGTAGGTAATAAACTGGTAAGCATATGCATGATTCGCTATGTGCGTTTATATACATGCACCATATCTCTCTCTCTCTCTCTCTCTCTCTCTCTGTATATACAGTATACATGTATACACACATACACACACACACATATATATATGTATATATACAGTACATGTGTATATCAATACACACACACACACACACACACACACACATATATATATATATATATATATATATATATAGATAGATAGATAGATAGATAGATAGATAGATAGATAGATAGAGATAGATAGATAGATAGATAGATAGATAACATGCCTATCTACCCGTCCTTTTCCAGATTCCAAACTTCGATCTCAATGCTTAAACAAATTGTGTAAACACACAAGTAGCCACAGAGTGCTTAGTTACCTTATCAGTAATGTGAAAATCCAGAAATAGTTTGTAGCCTTAGGTGAAGATTAGAAGTTGTATCCAAAACTCCCTAAATTAGGTGGCACCCATTATTCTACTTGCATGACTTTCTTTGCGAAAATGAGCACCTAGTCCAGACGATCATTTCGCGAAACGAAACTTTGGCCATGCGTGACGTTTCGTGAACTAATAAGACCAAAAACTGAACTGTTAAGCCGCTTCGTAAACACTGCAGCTTTTGAGGTTTATTTTAGCAATCTTTTCTTTCTATTCTTGGCGAGTTCGACTGGCTTCTCTCCTCTGATCTCGGCCCAGTTCACAGAGCGGCCGATTTAAATGCTGACTGCCTCCAGTCACGGATAATTAAGGAAGAGTTCCAGTTTTGGGACGGTCCCATAACCGAGCCAACCGGTGTGGCTTTTGTTTGCTCGCAACTGCTTTATAAATATGGAGTCCGAAGGGATGGAAACTGTTTCAGAGGAACAATCTAATTATTGCCACTTTGTGCAACTGAAAAATTTAATGCGGAAGAAGAAAAAGACACCATAGAGAGAGAGAGAGAGAGAGAGAGAGAGAGAGAGAGAGAGAGAGAGAGATCCGAAGCCACAGGCCATGAAGAATCTTTCAGAGGAACAGCATAATTTTTTGTGCAGCTGAAAAATTTAATGCGGAAGCAGAAAAAGATACCAGAGAGAGAGAGAGAGAGAGAGAGAGAGAGAGACCAAAGTTACAGGCCTTGAAAAATCTTTCAGGGGAACAGCATAGTTATTACCACTTTATGGAGACGCGCAGATTGCGCAGCTGAAAAATTTAATCTGGAAGAAGAAAAAGACACCACAAAGAGAGAGAGAGAGAGAGAGAGAGAGAGAGAGAGAGAGAGAGAGAGAGAGAGAGAGCTCTAGAGTCATAGGCCAAAAAAATCTTTCAGAGGAACAACCAAATTAATACCACTTTTTGCAGCTGAAAAATTTGATATGGAAGGAGAAAAGACACTACAGAGAGAGAGAGAGAGAGAGAGAGAGAGACGTCACCAACACCTATCAGGCAAGGGGAGGTGATGAGAAGAGAGAGAGAGGAGGAGAGAGAGAGACGTCACCAACACCTATCAGCCAAAGGGGGAGGCCGATGACAGAGAGAAAGAGAGAGAGAGAGCAGCTGCTAACGTCCATCTTGACAAATAAGGAGGAATTTTCCAAAAGGCCTCGAACGACTGGCATTAAAGCATTACCCTCACATGTCTGGGATTAAAGCGCTTGGTCGGGAGGCAATCCCAGGGATTGATTAGAGGTAATAAAAACGTGTTAACTGTATCACACGATCGATAATAACCGCAAAGTCTTACGGCGTTATTAGCGAATGCTTAACTCTACGGACTGACTTAATCCCGGGCCGGAATCGGCCTGATCCTTAATGATTTAAGTCAAATAAAGTTGCATTAGCACTGCAAGGCTAATGCTTCCCAGCTCACCGTCGCTATATCCCTTGGTTAAGAACGCTCGTAAATTAGCGGATCATATCACATCAACTTACACGTGTGTGTGTACACACACGTGCGCCTTCGTATTACAAGGGTGTGTATATGTGTGATTATGTACATGCACACATTCACAAATATGACTGTACATCACGTATTGTTGATTCTTTTTTCCGCGGTAATTTTCTTGTAAAGGAGGCTTTCTTACTAACCCCTTTGTACGTTAGCTATATATAGATGACATATGACCCCTTTATATGTATATGTATAAAATATATATATATAATATATATATATATATATATATATATATATATATATATATATATATATATATATATATATATATATATATATATATATATATATATATATATATATATATATATATATATATATATATATATATATATATATATATATATATATATATATATATATATATATATATATATATATATATATATATATATATATATATATATATATATATATATATATATATATATATATATTGTGTTTGTGTGTCATCCATTCAACCACTAATACAAGGATGACCCTCTCTGAAAAACCTTCAACAACATCAGCCCGCTTCGTATACTCACAAAGGAGGCTCATCGGCAGCTCGTCAACCTCTCCTACGAACACTACACCCCTCACCTCTAACATCCAAGAGCTCTCGCGCTTTCTGACGCTTCCAGTCCATTTTTATCTATTTTTATTAACTTGTTAATTTGTTTTTTCATTTTTTAATGAGCGAGATCTCTGCTTTCTGCATTTCCCTTTACCTTCTCTTACTTCCTAATGAGCACCATATTCTTTGGAAGCTTGAATTTAAAGTCAATGGTCCCTGTGGGCTTGTTCTATATGAAGGGGTTCATTTTCTAAATAATAATAATAATAATAATAATAATAATAATAATAATAATAATAATAATAATAATAATAGTCTGTCTAACACTTTCTCTCTCTCTCTCTCTCTCTCTCTCTCTCTCTCTCTCTCTCTCTCTCTCTCTCTCTCTCTCTCTCTCTCTCGCCGATACTTACGACTTATACGTGGTCAAGAGGTGAATGACCCAACATGCGTATTTGGGTTGTGGCACGCTGCAAATAAGTCTTCTGTCCAGGTGTATGAAGCGGTTATGTTGGGTAGTTTTCTGCACGAAGGATTGATCTACGACTTGACAGCTAAAGTGTGGATGTGGTTTTGACCGTTTTCTCGCTGTATCTGTTAAGTGGACCCTGTAGGGCAGGGGGTTTTGATGTTTATATATATATATATATATATATATATATATATATATATATATATATATATATATATATATATATATATATATCTACGGATACAAGACGATGAGGACTGTTAGCCCTAGAAAGCTTGTAACTTTTCATGATAAAATATCTCCGCTAGATACCATCCAGTTTAAATGAGGTTCTGTTATTTTAATTCTATTAATGCACAGAATAGTACCGAAGGGGGATTATAATTGATAAGTAACAGACACCTGTTGGGATCCATCCATCGACGGCAACTTCCTCTGACTTCAATGACGAGATGTCTTATATATATATATATATATATATATATATATATATATATATATATATATATATATATATATATATATATATATATATATATATATATATATATATATATATATATATATACATATATATACATATATATATATATATATATATATATATATATATATATATATATATAGATATATATATATATATATATATATATATATATATATATATATATATATATATATATATATATACATATACTCGTATATATATAAACATATATACATAATCTGGCGACTGTGGGATAAGCTCACATAATCCACAAAGTTACCCAATGACAGTCCATCGCATACATTCAGAGCGAAATTTTAATCACAAAGCGTAAAAGCAAACACGAGCAAGAAAGCGAGCGAGCCCACGCACACGTAATCCCATATTTGCACATTCAGTTCATGCTTCTTCCAAGTCTTGTTCTTCCAAGCAAATCGTAACTCCTTTTCAAATCGTCCTATCTGTTAATCCCCTACTGGTCTACTCCCTCACTCCCTCCCTTCACTCCCTCCCTTCCCCCTACCTCCCTCCATCCACTCTCTCCCCTTACTCCGCTCCTTCCCTCCTCCCTCCCTCCCTTTACTCCCTCCCTTCCCCTACCTCCCTCCCTCCATTCACTCTCTCCTTACTCCACTCCTCCCTCCCTCCTCCCTACCCGCTACCTCCTCCCTCCCTCCACTCTCGCCCTTACTCCACCCCCCCTCCTCTCCTCCCTCCACTCCATCACCTCCTCCCTCCACTCCCCCCTCCATCCCCTCCCCCCCCCTCCCTCCTCCATCCCTCCCTCCCTCCCTCCCTCCCTCTCTCCCTCCACGCCCTCCCTCCTCCCCTCCCTACACTCCCTTACCTCCCTCCATCCCTCAATCCTCCCTCCCTCCTCCCTCCTCCACTATCTCCCTCCATCACTCCCTCCCACCCCCTCCCTTCCTCCATTCCCTCCCCCTCCACCTCCCCAAATCGCAGGGGTGGCCTTGGCCCGAAATAAACTCTAGATTGGCATAATTCTTCTTTTCTGTCCAAAATAGCAGAAGAGACGGAGTATGATGCGTGAAAATCAGGGAACAAAGGACTAGTGAGGTTTCGAGTCAAGTCAGCTCTGAGTTAAGGAGAGAGAGAGAGAGAGAGAGAGAGAGAGAGAGAGAGAGAGAGAGAGAGAGAGAAAACTCTAATATCAGATGAAAGGCAGAAACGGTGAAATTATCGTACATGAGACAACAAAAGCTATAGGAGTAAAAAAAAATGGAGTAAAAATAATAAAAATAAGAGTATTATAAAATGGAGAGAGAGAGAGATTGATTCTGATTCCACACTTCTGTTTCGTCAAAGAAAAACGAGATGGAATTGAGAGAGAGAGAGAGAGAGAGAGAGAGAGAGAGAGAGAGAGAGAGATTAGTTCTAATTTCATGGTTCTGTTTCATCAACGAAAGAGGAGACGGAAATGAGAAATGAAAGAGAGAGAGAGAGAGAGAGAGAGAGAGAGAGAGAGAGAGAGAGAGAGAGAGAGAGAGATTCTGTCATCCTTCTGTTTCGTCTAAAGAAAAGGGGACGGATATAGAAATGAAAGAAAAAAAAAGGTGAAATTATCGTACATACGACAACAAAAGCTGTAATGTAAGAGCCCAAAAATGGCAAAAAAATAAAAAATAAAAAATTATTATGAAATATAATATATATATATATATATATATATATATATATATATATATATATATATATATATATATATATATATATATATATATATATATAGAGATAGAGAGAGAGAGAGAGAGAGAGAGAGAGAGAGAGAGAGAGAGAGAATTCTAATTCCACGGTTCTGTTTCATCTAAAGGAAAGGAGACGAAAATGGAAAAACGACGGAAAGAAAAGATGAAATTATCGTACATGAGGCAACAATAGCTATAATTCAGATCCAAAGCCGATGACAAAACGAACTGAATAAAAGCGACAATGATAAAAAGACTAAATTGAAAATGAAAGTTATAGACGAGAGAAAAGTGGGAAATAAAACAGATTAACGAAATAGACGAGAGGATAAACAAGAGACAGAACAACTGAAGACAGAGACAAATGAATAAAACAAACAGAAAGAGTTCAAGAAATAGTGAAAGAACTGGGAAAGAAACAACAAAGCTAAAAATAAGAGAGTAGGACTTGACTTACGTAATAAAAATGTTACGTATGCTTGCAAAGAAAAATAAATAATGCAATACACAAGGGTGTTACATAAGAGAAGAGCAGAGGTAAGTAAAAGAAATAAAAAAAGAGATAAATTGGCAAGACGGAGGAAAGAGATAATGGAATAAATAGATAAGAACGTAAAATGAGAAGAGAACTATACAGAACGCAAAAATGGATGTTGTGTTATGCAATACGTGAGGAAGAGGGGAGAGGAATAATGATAATATATCGGAGGAAGAAAATTAAAAGAAGAATGGAATAAACAAATATGAAGAAAAATAACCACAAAATAACAGAGTTCCAGGAATGATGACATACTGCATAACACTTAATAACGGATCTTTTCTTTCTCTTCTTTCTTCTCGCCTTTCTCTGTATTTCCTATTTCCTGTTTCTTTTACCTTTCGTTACTTCTTTCTAATGAACACCTCATTCTTCGGAAGCTTGAATTTCAAATCACTGGCCCCTGTGGGCTTGCTCCATATGAATTGGGTTCTACTTCTTGCTAAAAATAATAATTAATGATAAAAGTAAGCTAAAATAATAGACAAAGAAGGAGAATAAGGAACACCACAATAAGGAATAACAAAAAAAAAAATAAATAAATAAAAATGCGTCGAAGTTTCTTCAGCGCAACGAATTTTCTGTATAGCAGCTACAGTCTATAATCAAGGCCACCGAAAATAGATTTATCCTTCGGTGGTCTCGGTATAATGCCGTATGAGCCGCTGCCCATGAAACCTTAACCACGGCCCGGTAGTGGCCTATTCTATATCGTTGCTATAAACACGATTGAGGCTAACTTTAACCTTAAATAAAATAAAACTACTGAAGGCTAGAGGGCTGCAATTTGGCATGTTTGATGACTGGAGGATGGATGATCAACAATACCAATTTGCAGCCCTCTAGCCTCAGTAGTTTCAAAGATCTGAGGGCGGACAAAAAAAGTGCGGACAAAATAAAGTGCGGACAGAATAAAGTGCGAACGGACAGGCAAAGCCGGCACAATAGTTTTCTCTTGCAGAAAACTAAAAGCGCCCAGGAATGACTTTGAAAACGACGGGTATAAAGATACATTCGCTCTTACAGAATTTGCGAAGACGCTTAGTCATTGTTATTGTCTTGTCGCATCAATGCTATTATGATTCTACTACAGCGACGTAGAAGCAAGTAACAAGCCATTTTTCAATTAGCCCACCGCGGTGGTGACATGTTTAGAATAAAAGCAGTAACTGGGGAAATGAGGAAATGAGATGTTAAGTGATTCAGCAGTTTAAGCGTGCATGTGGCTCTGATCAGTGTCATTTCATTTCTCGGAGCCTCTGCTGTTAAAGGGAATGGCTTAATATTACATTTTATTATATACACACAAACACACACACATATGCATATATATATGTAGATATATATATATATATATATATATATATATATATATATATATATATATATATATATATATATATATATATATATATATAGATATATATATGTATATATATATATATATATATATATATATATATATATATATATATATATATATATATATATATATATATATATATATATATAATATACATATATATATATATATATATATATATATATATATATATATATATATATATATATATATATATATATATATATATATATATATATATATATATATATATATATATATATATATATATATATATATATATATTTATGATATAAATATACAGTATATTTATATGTATATTATATATATATATATAATATATATATATAATATATTTATGTATATATAAATATACAGTATATATATATATATGTATATTTATATTTTTTTTTTTATAAATGATTGTGTTATGTGCAAATAATTTGCCGAATGAAATTAACAAGAATGCGCTTACATATTTTTTTTTTTATAAATGATTGTGTTTTTGCTGAGCTCAAATGATCTGCCTAGGAGCTAATCATTTTTAAGAGAAAATTTCCAAAGTCATGTTCAGGCAGAAACTTGAGAAGTGATGTAGGCTATTCTCATCCTTGACAACTATAATATAATGTACTAATATCAAGAATATTGCAGCTTTTCGATACCACGTTTGAAAATCATGT
Organism: Macrobrachium rosenbergii; assembly: GCF_040412425.1. Lineage (NCBI taxonomy): Eukaryota > Metazoa > Arthropoda > Malacostraca > Decapoda > Palaemonidae > Macrobrachium > Macrobrachium rosenbergii. The sequence continues at coordinate 51,145,468 of NC_089748.1, forward strand.
CCAGATTTTAAAAATTAAGAAAAAAAAATTTAAACCTCTTAAGGGTCTCCAGGCATAACAGAACAAAAGCGACGATTTCATAGCAAATGTCATTCAAAAAACTTAAGACTATAGCTCACCATCTCTTTATTTACGCCAAATTTGAAATACTTACCTACGTAGTGTTTCGTGCTTTTCATGTGTTTACAAGGAAAACCCTCTTTCTTTATTTTCTCTTTCTTGATTTAAACCAAATTTACTTTATGCAGTTGCCCGAATGCTTGGGAAAATGTCTTTCCTCCTTCCTTCTTGATTTGAACTGAATTCATCTTATTTTTCCGCACTGCTTAGGAAACAATAATCTCGGGGGAATTACCTGCAGTTTTACATCCTTCGTTATTCAAAGACCACAGAGCGCATTTCTGGCCGGGTACATGTCACTCTGAATGTTTAAGAAATCCCTAGGGAGCCAGCAAGCTGGGGAACAAGCACAGGACATTTTAGGATACCGAGACTTGTCCTGGTTCATCTCTCAAAAAAAAATAGAATAAATATTTCTTGCTAATTTTGACCAAAACTCTAATTCTAAACAAATAAAGTTCGTCAAAAGCTGCATGATGGGTGAGTGGTGATTGATAATTTTATATTAAAATCCGTAAAAGCTAATTTCAAATGGCAAGGATGATAAAAATATATATCTTGTATTCAGTTATAAATCAAATGAGATGTTCAGATTGGGAAGATGCAACAATGATTCTCTGTAAGCACTGTGGTCCACCCGCTGACATTTGAATAGCTCTCTCTCTCTCTCTCTCTCTCTCTCTCTCTCTCTCTCTCTCTCTCTCTCTCTCTCTCTCTCTCTCTCTCTCTTCTTCTGAAATATTTTAAGTATTAATTACAAATTGACGATGTTCTGTATGATAAGTAAAATATTGGACACATAAATAAATCTTATTTCATTAAGTTAAGAAAATTACATATTTAAAAATGGGGTTCCCAGTTTTGTTATCGGAAAAGGAACATACCCTGAATTACAATAAAACAAACAAATAAATGAAAATACAAACAAATAAATAAAAATCCTAAAGAAACTATATTCCATACAACATCAAATAGAAATAGAAGCTCTTGAAAACCCATAGACTTCCTTTATTCAAGACGTCAATATAATCTATTCAAATTCTACTGTACATTGCAATGTGGAATCTGGCAAATAACATTATCTGGCAAATAAAATTACTAGTCGATACAAATATAAACAAGTAAAAAAACTTCGGAAAATCGAGTTTTCTGTACAGCCGCTACAGCGTATAATCAAGGCCATCAAAAATAGATCTTTCTCGGTGGTCTCGGTATAATGCTTTATGAACCACGGCCCATGAAACGTTAACGACTGCCCGGTGGTGGCCTATCCTATAGCGTTGCCAGAAGCGCGACTATGGCTAACATTAACCTTAGAATAAGAACTACTGAGGCTAAAGGGCTTCAATTTGGTATGTTTGATGATTGGAGGGTGGGTGATCCACATACCAATTTGCAGCCCTCTAGCCTCAGTAGTTTTTAAGATCTGAGGGCGGACAGACAAGTGCGGGCAGAAAAAAGTGCGGACAGAAAAAAGTGCGGACAGACAGACAAAGCCGGCACAATAGTTTTCTATTACAGAAAACCAATGAATAAAACAGTTCATATACTGAAGCTCTTCAGATACGAAAGATGGTCAATATTGCCTATAAAAATAAGTCCACGTAATTACAAGAAATGAAGAGAGTTCATCTTAAACTGCTGGTTTAAGAAATAAACACTTTCACAGTTTTCATTTCTTGTTGAACTGAATATAGAATTTTGGGCAAAGGCGAAGTACTAGGGACCTATGAGGTCATTCCGCGATGAAATGGAAATTGACAGTGAAAGGTTTGAAAGGCGTAACAGGAAGAAAACCTCGCAGTTGCACTATGAGTCAAATTGTTAGGAGAGGGCAGAGAGTAAGATGGAAGAAAGAGAATATGAAAGGAGGTACAGTAAAAGGAACGAAAGGGGTTTCAGCTAGGGGCCGAAGGCACGCTGCAAAGAACCTTGAATAATGCCTACAGTGCACCACATGAGGTGCACTGACGGCCCTTACCCCCTTACGGGGTTTCGTTCCTTGTAATGGAGGTACGCAAGAAAGAATGTGACATTTTCATTAGCAAAGGTCACTGAGCCATACAGTTTCATGAAATGACCTCATTGTATCTGAGATCATCGACCTGGATATGACCAGAGAGAGAGAGAGAGAGAGAGAGAGAGAGAGAGAGAGGTTAGTGAAAGGGTACGTTGACCAATAACATTTCTGATAAATTTCCACAATTTATTTACAAGACACAAACAAGACACAAACAAGACAATGCGACATACCCCTTTTTTTAAGATTAAAATATACACAAATATATATCCATTCGTATATTTGCCATTATAATAACAGTAGCTTTTGCAAGTTTTCCAAAATGCTTCTTCAGATATAAAATTATATAGCTGATGAAGGCATGTTGGAAAACATGAAAACCCCTGTTTTCTAATCATAAATATACATATATGATAATATAACTGTGGAACAAGATAAAAAAAAAAGGCCATGCAAACTATTTACACGCGACAACCATAGCGTTTTTGAGGACCTTTCTATCTTTAGTACACTGTTAGATTACAATAAAAGACATTCATAACTGTGAATATTTTAACCATTATATTTATTTATTGAATAATTATAAACCTTGCTATGGACTTTTTCCTCAGTGCATTATGCATTAATATGTTCCTTTTGGTTTAGTAAATTCTTAGAATGTCCAAAGGTTTTGGAAAATGGAGAATACGGAATAAGCCTTTTGCCAATGGAAAAAACGAATGCAATGATTACGGACATTAGGCGAAGATGGGAGTCCAACTTCCACAATATTTCCCAAGGAACAAACCTTTTACTGTACCTCCTTTCATATTCTCCTTGCTATGGACTTTTTCCACAGTGCATTATGCATTAATATGTTCCTTCATTGTGTGTAGAGGCATTGATTCTATAGGTTTCGTAAATTCTTAGTATGTCCAAAGCTTTTGCGAAATGGAGAACGGATAAGACGAATGCACAAAGATGGGAATCCAACTTCCACAATATTTCCCAAGGAACAAACCTGCAGCACATTTGCCCCCGTAGAGGGGTAGTGCCGTCAGGGCACTGTGGTGCACTGTAGGCATTACTTGAGGTTCTTTGCAGCGTGCCTTCGGCTCCTAGCTGCAACCCCTTTCGTTCCTTTTACTGTACCTCCTTTCATATTCTCCTTCTTCCATCTTACTCTCCCCCCTCTCCTAATAATTGATTCATAGTGCAACTGCGAGGTGTTCCTCCTATTACACCTTTCCAACCTTTTACTGCCAATTTCCATTTCATCTCTGAATGACCTCATAAGTCCCAGAGCTTGGCCTTTGGCCTAGATTCTATACTCAATTCAATGCAGCACCTTTGCATTTCGAATTTCATCTCTTGTAATTGTTGTCATAATTTCATTAATACATTAACTGCCAATAATAGCATTAGTAGTTCTAGCATTAGTTGCTAAGGTAGAACCCAGTCGAACCTTCTCTTTGCTAGCCGATCGAGACACCGAATCACCGTCTCCAGTTAATTAAAAGGAAGGTTAGCCAAGGACACTCCTCCTCGAGTGTGTAGAGGTTCAAGGTTGTACTTCATCATTCCGAGAAGGACGGGGTGCAACCTTATACTCTAATCACTCGGCCGTCAAGTCGAGTCTTTATGTCACCGAGTTCTTATTTAATTCGACTGCCTGCCTCTCTCTCTCTCTCTCTCTCTCTCTCTCTCTCTCTCTCTCTCTCTCTCTCTCTCTCTCATTGCACAGACGCCTCTTCTTCTTGTTTTTCTTCTTCTTCTTCTTCTTCTTCTTCTTCTTCTTCTTCTTCTTCTTCTTTCGATTTTGCAGATGAAACTTGTTCATGGATATGTATCACTTCACTTCGCGAACTCGCAGTTTGTTTGTTTTTGCTGAATTTACTCTGCCTCTCCATTCAAGTCTTTTCTTATTACTCCAAACTGGTCGTATCAGCCAACCAAAGGTTTTTAATTGCAGCTGATTTTGTTGTTGTATAAATAATATATCATTTCAGAAATACTCATTTCGGTTTCTTTTACAGAATGAATACGTTCTCGGATGTTTTACTTTCTTTCTGCAGGAGCTAGACTGCCTGTTTATTTTTTTTTTTTCTTTTACATCTAAGGCTTTTTCAATGGATGTTTAAACTACTTAATTATTTGTATTTGTAAACTGTCTCAATTCGATCATACAGTTGAACATTTTGGCAAATGAAGAGAGAGAGAGAGAGAGAGAGAGAGAGAGAGAGAGAGAGAGAGAGAGACAGAGAGGGGGTTAGGGAGGAGGGGAAGAGAAAAATAATAGGCTTCATCTATATACACTGTACGATCATCTTCGGTAGACTAGTTTTCTGTAAAAAATATTGACTCATAAAAAGATTCCATCTAAAATAAATAATTCGATAAAAAAATAAACAAGCCCAATTATTCCTTCATCTTCATTGGACTTTCTGAGTTCCATCTTTTTTTTTTTTTACAATGGATGTCCATCGAATGTTTTTATTTACAGATATGAAATTTTTGACGATGCACAGACCAATAACCAACTTGAAAGAAAGACTGCCACTTTACTTAATATTCGTGAAGTTAGGTTAACATGACACTTGACATCGGAGGCTCTGATGAGCTTTTAGTTTTCTGTTAAAGAAAATATTGTGCCGGCTTTGTCTGTCCGTCCGCACTTTTTTATGCCCGCCCTCAAATCTTTAAAACTACTGAGACTAGAGGGCTGCAAATTGGTATGTTGATCATTCCGCCTCCAATCATCAAACATACCAGATTGCAGCCCTCTAGCCTCGGTAGTTTTCACTTTATTTAAGGTTAAAGGTAGCCATAATTGTGGTTCTGGCAACGATATAGGATAGGCCACCACCGGGCGTGGTTAAAGTTTCATGGGCCGCGGCTCATACAGCATTATACCGAGACCACCGAAAGATAGAACTATTTTCGGTGGCCTTGATTATACGCAGTAGCGGCTGTACAGAAAACTCGATTGCGAGGAAGTTTTTTTACTTGTTTGTTATCTGTACCTATCCAAACAGTGTTGATCTGTTTTCGGTGTACGGCTGAATTAATAATACCTAATTTACACAAAGATATTATAAGACCATTAAAAAAAAATCCGGCGAGCCTCTTACTCAATGTAAAACTCTTGAAAAACTATTTACAGCTTTTACTCTATGAAAAGCCTTCTTGAAATAAAACAAAGATCTTAAGAAACCTGCAAAAATTAACCTGGCCAAGGGCACAAGAAAGCGATGAGAGAATTTAATAAGTTGAAGGGCACGAGGGAATTGTAGGAATTTAACCAAAATAATTAAAGCTTTCAAAGCTTGTCTCTAAAAGTTACACATCTAAGTGTAACTAGAAGCTTGTATCTCAAAGTTACACTTCTAAGTGTAACTAGAAACTTGTATCTCAAAGTTACACTTCTAAGTTTAACTAGAAGCTTGTCTCTAAAAGTTACACTTCTAAGTTTAACTAGAGCTTGTATCTCAAAGTTATACTTCTAAGTGTAACTAGAAGCTTGTATCTCAAAGTTATACTTCTAAGTGTAACTAGAAGCTTGTATCTAAAAATTACACTTCTAAGTTTAACTAGAAGCTTGTATCTCAAAGTTACACTTCTAAGTGTAACTAGAAGCTTGTATCTCAAAGTTACACTGCTAAGTGTAACCAGAAGCTTGTATCTAAAAGTTACACTTCTAAGTGTAACCAGAAGCTTATATCTCAAAGTTACACTTCTAAGTGTAGCCAGAACCTTGTATCTCAAAGTTACACTTCTAAGTGTAACCAGAAGCTTATATCTCAAAGTTACATTTCTAAGTGTAACCAGAAGCTTGTATCTCAAAGTTACACTTCTAAGTGTAACCAGAAGCTTTTATCTAAAATTTACACTTATAAGTGTAACTAGAAATTTGTATCTAAAAGTACAACTAAAAGCTCTCTCTCTCTCTCTCTCTCTCTCTCTCTCTCTCTCTCTCTCTCTCTCTCTCTCTCTCTCTATATATATATATATATATATATATATATATATATATATATATATATATATATATATATATATATATATATATATATATATATATATATATATATATATATATATATATATATATATAAATCATAATCCTTATTAGTAATATATTCTATATATATGAGCATGAAATCATAATCCTTGTTAGTAAGGCTTCTCTCTCTCTCTCTCTCTCTCTCTCTCTCTCTCTCTCTCTCTCTCTCTCTCAAATAGTCTGTTACAGTCACATTAAAACTGTGCAATCCTTATTGGTAAGATCTCTCTCTCTCTCTCTCTCTCTCTCTCTCTCTCTCTCTCTCTCTCTCTCTCTCTCTCTCTCCAAATAGTCTGTTACAGTCACATTAAAATTGTGCAATCCTTATTGGTAAGATCTCTTTCTCTCTCTCTCTCATTTCCCTCCACCCTCTCCCAACCCCCACCCCCCAAAAGCCCATCCTGTCCCTATTTCTCGAGCCGAGCAGCATAAATTAAATGCTCCGGAAATTCCTAATTTAATCACAAAACAAATAAATAACATTTCTAATGCGTTCTCGGGCTTTGATTAATCTAATAAAAAAGTCAAGAGCAAGTTTCATGTAATATTCTCCGGTATTTGTCTAATCCGAAATGAATATTTCAGTCCTTAGAAATTAGTTTTTCAATAATGGATGGTTGGCTGGCTGGCTGGCCGGCCCATGATGGGAAAATTACCGCTGCTACGCCGAATCCCGTTTTCTATTTTTTTTTTTTACTATAATTTGGCCTACGTAAAAAATCCGTTTTCTTTTGGGGGGGCCAGTATTATACCGAGCATTAATTATTGATTTCTTTTGCTTGCGGATTCTCCGTCCGTTTTATCTTATTGTATCGCAGTGCGTCGTATCTTTTTTCATACGAAATCATTTTAATTAAATCTGGATGAATTGAACTTCTCAATTCTTACAAACGCTCATGCTGGCTGGAGCAATGGGCACATTCCGCGAGTAATTATTTATAAGTTTTAATCCAATCTGGAATTATTTATCGTTATTTTTATTGAATCGGTGGACGCAAGCGGTTAAGTACAATACAGGAATCTGAGTATGCGCCTTACGCTAGTAATAATAATAATAATAATAATAATAATAATAATAATAATAATAATAATAATAATAATAATAATAATAATAATAAGAAGAAGAAGAAGAAGAAGAAGAAGAAGAAGAAGAAGAAGAAGAAGAAGAAGAAGAAGAAGAAGAAGAAGAAGAAGCAGTAGCTGAAACGGGTATATAAATAGTAATAATATTTTTTGCGCAAAATAATAATAATAATAATAATAATAATAATAATAATAATAATAATAATAATAATAATAATAATAATAATAATAATAATAAAAATAATGTTAAAATTCTAATCCAGTATATGAGTAAAAACTACAAGAAAAAACATTCATTCTCATCCAGAAACCAAAGTGATTCAACCTCTCTCACACGCTAATCGATTCAGATCCTAAGCACAGAATCAGATTCTTGCCTTAAGAATCCGCATCTATCAGCGCAAGAGAGAGGTCGAATCATTTTGGAGTCTGAATCTGTGCTTAGGATTTGAATCTATTAGCGCGTGAGAGAGAGGTCGAATCATTTAGATTCAGACTCTAAGCGCAGAATCGGAATCCAAGATGATTCGAATTCTCTTCACGCGCTAATAGATTCAGATCCTAAGTCAAGAGTCTGATTCTGCGCCTAGGATTTGAATCTATTACCACATGAGACAGGTCGAATCATTTAGATTCAGACCCTAAGCCCAAAATCAGCATCCAAGATGATTCGACCGCTCTCATTCGCTAACAGAGCCAGACCCTAAGCATAGAATCAGCATCCAAGATTATTCGACCTCTCATTCATCAGATCCTAAGCGCAGAATCAGAACAGATGATATGAGCTCTCAGAATTCTCCTAAGCTCAGAATCACCATCCAAGATGATTCGACAAACAGATTCAGATTCTAAGCGCAGAATCAGAATCCAAGATGATATGAGCTCTCTCATTCGCTAATAGATTCAGATCCTAAGCGCAGAATCACCACCCAAGATGATTCGGCCTCTCTCATTCTCTAACAGACTCAGATTCTAAGCGCAGAATCAGAATTCAAGATGATATGAGCTCTCTCATTCGCTAACAGATTCAGAATGTAAGCGCCGAATCAGAATCCAAGATGATATGAGCTCTCTCATTCGCTAATAGATTCAGATCCTAAGCGCAGAATCACCACCCAAGATGATTCGGCCTCTCTCATTCTCTAACAGATTCAGATTTTAAGCGCAGAATCAGAATCCAAGATGATTCGACCCCTCTCGTTCGCTAACAGACTCAGATTCTAAGCGAAGAATCAGAATCCAAGATGATATGAGCTCTCTCATTCGCTAATAGATTCAAATCCCAAACATAATAAGCCTGAACCACGTCATTTGCGCTTTTCTAATGACGGTGTTTTGCCACGCATTCAATCCGGGTCAATTGTCGAAATGTCGAGCTGTTGGGAATCTTTGTTCGTAATGTCAGTGATCGAAAAGCGGGAAACTTCCTCTTAGGAATGCTTTTGTCACCTCTTCAATGAGAAGTCTTCTTAATGATAGCAATTTAGGAGGGGAAATTAGCGTTTATATAAAGTCGAGCGTGTGATAATTCGTGTGATTGCACGCGAGCTTATATTACTTTGTAACGTGTGAAGAAGAATTTTGTGCGTGAATTGTAATTTTTATACATGCGCGTGTAGATCTTATATATATATATATATATATATATATATATATATATATATATATATATATATATATATATATATATATATATATATATATATATATATATATATATATATATATATATATATATATATATATATATATATATATATATATATATATATATATATATATATATATATATATATATATATATATATATATATATATATATATATATACATATATATACATATATATATATATATATATATATATATATATATATATATATATATATATATATATATATATATATATATATATATATACAATGCTAGAAGATTTCTGGTATCCTGCTTATTTATTTGCAAACACAAATACTACACTTACTCATTTACTTCCCCACCAGTTTACCTACCTTAGTTTTCAAGTTAATTTACCATAACCCACAAAGCGAAGGACGATAACCTACCTTGCACAGGCTTAGTTCCTACCTGAAAAGGTATGAGTTTCTATTTCCCAGTTTCTATTTCCCATCCGGATTCAGCGTTACAGAAGTTAAGTGTATGAACAGCAAGTATGAGGAAAAGGAGAAATGAGACGGCTTTTGTAATTTGAAGTTGGAAAAAATGTATCACGCACATTACCGGTATTATTATTATTATTATTATTATTATTAACTGGTTTTGCATTTAGAGTGTACGAGTTCGCCAGAATTTCTTTATTGCGCAATGTTATTCGCGGGTGAGTTTTCACTCTGCCAAATCTCTCTCTCTCTCTCTCTCTCTCTCTCTCTCTCTCTCTCTCTCTCTCTCTCTCTCTCTAAAAGGTGATTCGTTTAAACCAATGATATTTCCTTATTTAAATGACATTGAAAAAATATGTATCACATCCTTGTGATTCTAAATTACGTAATTTTATTCAGGGATGAATTTTCTATACTCTGCCAAAACTCTCTCTCTCTCTCTCTCTCTCTCTCTCTCTCTCTCTCTCTCTCTCTCTCTCTCTCTCTCTCTCGTGCATAACTTTTTTCCTTGCATTAGTTAGACCAAGTCTCTCTCTCTCTCTCTCTCTCTAAAAGGTGCCTCATTTACACTAATGATTTTCTTTAATTTAAATAACCGAAGCCCATTTTCGTTGGAAGAATTTAATAAGACAGTTTCCTCGTTAACAAACAGCCAGAGTTACCTCTACTATATAAGAATAGGGGCAAAAATACAGAGCAGGTACTCCACTCCTCCTACATGGGAAATAAAACCCCTCGATAATCAGATTTTCTCCCTAATCCGACCGCCCCTTTCCCTTAATTAAGTTATAAATTATCTAGGCATTACTGCGTATCATGTATGTAGGAATGAATGTATGACTCTGTGTGTCTATGTGAGGATCTACACGCAAGAGCACACGACACACACACACACACACACACACACACACACACACACATATATATATATATACATATACACATACAGTACATATATATATGTATATGTATATATATATATATATATATATATATATATATATATATATATATATGTGTGTATGTATGTGTGTGTGTGTGTGTGTGTGTGTGTGTGTGTGTGTGTGTGTGTGTGTGTGTTGTGCGTTAGTTTAGTTGGTTCCTTTGGACTTCACTGTGTGACGATCAGGGGTTCAAACCCTGCTCATAGCATGAAATTTTCACTGGCGAAGTACGACCGGGGCAGTCAATGCCTTGTTCTCCCAGGTACTGACTAGAATTTAGGTCAAAGGCCAAGCACTGGGACCTATGAGGCCATTCAGCGCTGAAACGGATATTGACAGTAAAAGGTTGGAAAGGTGTAACAGGAGGAAAACCTCGCAGTTGCACTATGAATCAATTGTTAGGAGAGGGTGGAAAGTAAGATGGAAGAAAGAGAATATGAAAGGAGGTACAGTAAAGGGAACGAAAGGGGTTGCAGCTAGGGGCCTAAGGAAGGCACGCTGCAAAGAGCCTTAAGCAATGCCTACAGTGCACCGCATGAGGTGCACTGACGGCACTACCCCACTATGGAGGACTTGGATGGAGAGGAGTCTTTTACATCCACCGTGTCAGTAAGTGTCTGCCAGAGCAACGGTCTGTCTCTTGTCTTTAAAGGAAGATCTAAGTTATGATCCTGTTTAAGGAAGGCATTTTACAGATCTTGAAAATTCTTCAATTGCGTCAACTATTCTTGGAATAAATATTCCTCTTTCGTCGAAATATAAAAGAATAATATTCATAACAGCATTATAGTTGTGGATGGCTACAGTGCTACCTGAAACCACCATTTTACTTTTCCTTCATGGAGGTCTAAATTCTGGCCATGTTAGAGGAACACACCTCATAGATCTTCAAGAGTTTTCAATAATACCTACTATGCTTGGAAATAACGTATATTCCTTTTAAAGCAAAACAATATTCATGGCAGTGCTATGGCTATTAACGACTTCAATTCTATCTGAAAGCACAAAATTACTTTTCCTTTATGAAGGTCTAAATTATGGCCATGTTAGAGGAACATACCTCATGGATCTTCAAGAGTTTTTAATAGTACCTACTATTCTTGGAAATAACGTATACTCCTTTTAAAGCAAAACAACAATATTCTTGACGGCGCTATGGCTGTTAATGCCTTCAATTCTACCTGAAAGCACAAAAATTTTCCTTACCTTTATGAAGGTCTAAATATACACCCTAAGTTAAAGACGAACATACCAACAATGTCATTTTTTTTAATATATCACTGATTTTGAAATAACTTCTACTCCTTTTAAAAATAAAGAACAATATTTATATGTGTTATGGCTGTTAATATCTTCCATTCTACCTAAAAACACCAAGCTACTGTCATTTATCTTATCAAGTTATATATATCTCTAAGCAAAGACGTCTACCAACAATGTCATTTTTTACCATAACACTGATTTTGATGCTTCTACAGAAAAACTAAAGAACAATATTTATATGTGTTATAGCTATTAATATCTTGAATTCTACCTAAAAGCACCAAGTCACTTCCATTTATCTTAATAAGTTATATATATCCCTGAGCAAAGACGTCTAACTACAACGTCATTTTCCCCATAACACTGATTTTGTAGTTTCTACAGAAAAATAAAGAACAATATTTATTTGTGTTATGGCTATTAATATCTGCAATTCTACCTAAAAGCACCAAGTTACTTTCATTTATCTTATTAAGTTATAAATATCCCTAAGCAAAGACGTCTACCAACAATGTCATTTTTTACCATAACACTGATTTTGTAGTTTCTACAGAAAAACTAAAGAACAATATTTATATGTGCTATAGCTATTAATATCTTGAGTTCTACCTAAAAACATCAAGTCACTTTCATTTATCTTATTAAGTTATATATCCCCAAGCAAAGACGTCTACCAACAATGTAATTTTTTACCATAACACCGGTTCTGTTGTTTCCAAAATGCGCGCCGGTCGCACCTGCCGCTAAAACTCGACTATTCACGTCTGTTGCTGTGCACCCCGAAACAACTGCTGGGTTTTATAAAAGAACAGTTGTTTTGACGTGGTACTACCCTCTCTATTTTGTTGCTTTCCCTGGTCGCTGTTTGTCCCCTGTCGACAATGGCAGACGGATTCGATACGCTCGGTATTGGAGTGTTTTTTTTTTTTTTTTTTTTTTGGTACTTTAGTATAAACTAGATGAGATATTGCTCGTTATTATGATTAATAATTATTATTACTCTTTTGGCCATTGATTATTATTATTATTATTATTATTATTATTATTATACCCCTGGCCTATATTAGCATTATATATTTGTTTTTCAACTCATTATTATTATTATTATTATTATTATTATTATTATTATTATTATTATTATTATTATTATTATTACCCTGGTCTATATTAGCGTTATATATTTGTCTTTCAATTCATTATTATTATTATTATTATTATTATTATTATTTATTATTATTATTATTATTATTATTATTATTATTATTATTATCATGACATTTTACTTTCATTATCATTTTAGTATCGCTGAGATTATTATCTTATTTTTACTCCGACTACAAATACAGCAATAAACTTATAAGTATTAAAATAATAATGATAATAAAATATTATAAAACTAAAAATGAAAGGTTAAATGACAAATAATGTTAATCTAGAACATAAGGAATAATAATAACAAGAAGACAATAAAAATAGAAATATAAGGAATAATAATAATAATAATAATATAATAATAATAATAATAATAATAATAATAATAATAATAAAGTCACTCACAATGACTCTCAGCTGTATGTACACAACTCACGTCCGGCCGAATGTTAGAATCAATCACCTATTCCTTCACCCACCCCCACCCCGGCTCCCTTAACGGACACCGTACGCGCAAGCGCGCGTGCGTGCGTGCGTGCCTGCGTGCACTTCTCCATTAATACGAGGATTGGTGGAGAACAGCCTCGTGATGGATGTTCATGAAAACACACTTTGCCGAGTGACACATGGTTTGAAAACACGAAATGGGGCCGTCAGCGCCAAAAGCGACAGCGGTTGGAATCATCAAGGCTTTTTTAACATTTTTTTTTTTTTTTTACCAAACACAAAACTTGCGGTTGTCAATTGCAGCTCCGAGAGACGAGAGAGCGGACAACACCTCACTCCACAATACAGAGAGAGAGAGAGAGAGAGAGAGAGAGAGAGAGAGAGAGAGAGAGAGAGAGAGAGAGGAGAGGAGAGAAAACCTCACTTCACAATAGAGAGAGAGAGAGAGAGAGACAACACCTCACTTCACAACAGAGAGAGAGAGAGAGAGAGAGAGAGAGAGAGAGAGAGAACACCTCACTCCACAATACAGAGAGAGAGAGAGAGAGAGAGAGAGAGAGAGAGAGAGAGAGAGAGAGAAACAACACCTCACTCCACAATACAAAGAGAGAGAGAGAGAGAACACCTCACTTCACGAGAGAGAGAGAGAGAGAGAGAGAGAGGGACAACACCTCACTTCACAGAGAGAGAGAGAGAGAGAGAGAGAGAGAGAGAGAGAGAGAGAGAGAGAGAGAGAGAGAGAGAGAGAGAGAGGAAACTTTTTTTATTGTTGTTGAAAATGCCTGTCAGACTTTGACGTGACTGCAACACCTGGTTTGATATGAAACTTTTATATAAAGAAAAAAAGTGGGAAGGAGCCAATACTGAGAGAACAGGGCTCCATAGGTAGGAGGAAGGAGAGAGGGAGCCAGAAATAAGAGAAAAGACGCCAGAAATAAGAGAAAAGACGCCAACAATAAGAGAAAATGCGCCAGAAAATTAGAGAAGAGGCGCCTAAACCATAAGAAAAGGACCAAATACAGGATCCAAAAATAAGACAAAAGGCGCCAAAAATAAGCGAATATACCTAAAAAAAAAAAAGAGAGAGAGAGAAAATGCTTCAAACATTCGAGAAAAGGAGATGGCAATAAGAGGAAATGCTCCAAAAATTTTTTAAAATGCTCCAAAACTAAGAGAAATGCTGCAAAAATAGAAGAAAATGTTCTAAAAATAAGAAAACAGTAATAAAAAAAAAAAGAAATAAGGCGCCAAAACAAGTGAAAACGCTCAAAAATAGGAGAAAATGCATTAAAAACGTAAAATGCTTCAAAATAAGAGAAATGCTCCAGAAACAAGTGAAGAGTCGCAAAAGAAAAAAAAAATGCGCCAAAAACAAGAAAAACGGCGCCGGAATTAAAAGGAAAAAAGGGTCCCCCAGACGTATTAACACCTCTGGACACCTGGAACAACTGACTGTCAACATCGCTTTCATGACAGGTCAGTTGGCATTCGCAATAAAACTGCTTCGTTTGTGTGTGTGTGTGTGTGTGTGTGTGTGTGTGTGTGTGTGTGTGACGATGAACGATTTATTGAAAGGCGGGACGGTGTCAAGCATCAGTAAATCTTCCGTTTATTGATTATTTTAGCCACGATTGCAGCCTGAAACCCTCTTGCCCGTGCCTCTCCAATAACTTTCCTGTGGTCTGTCTGCTCTACAAGTGAGTGTATATTCTCATTCAGGTATTATTTTATTTGATTTTTTTAATATTCTTTTGACCAGCCATGTAAAATTGGAACAAGCATCCACTGGCATAAATTCAATGACGAAAGGCAACACCAGAGACAAACAACATTAAAAAATTTTCTTTTTCATTTGATTATAATTTCGCAGATAGGATTTGCACCTTATTAACAGTTATGTTAAACCTCGGTGGTCTTTCCAACGCGTTAAACAAACAGGAAAACACAATACAACGCACAATGGATAAGCACATGCAATAGCGCTTCATAAACTATGTGCATGCAAATTATCTATTAAAAAAGATAGCGAACAGTACTCCACACGTCATTAGGTGTACGTCGCGTTAGCTTTAAAAAAAAAAAAAAAAAAAAACAGGTTACTACAGGAATTTAATTGCCTAAAAAAAAACACTATCTCTGGTCAGTCGAGTTTTCAAAGGTAAAAACAAGTGCTGAAAAAACCATAAAACTGATAAAGTTGAGTGATTTATCAGTCAGACTGAAAAGTTTATCACAGATCCGAACGTTTCACCTGAAATGTCTCGCTTTGCCGCGAAATACACGTGACGTCACAATAAAATATTTATATATATATATATATATATATATATATATATATATATATATATATATATATATATATATATATATGTATATAAATAATATATATATAGATATATGTGTGTGTATCTATATGAAAACAAATAAAATTGCCATTAAGATGATTAAACCCATAGAAGTACAAAATCCGTTTGCTTTTAGCTACCAAAATACCGCTTGTTACGTGGGTTCTATTACTTATAGGAAAAATAATATAAACTCTAAAATATATCGGCATTGACTTTATATGGAGTAATGATTACGAAATACATTATCGCATTTTGAAAATAAGAAAAACTGTGGCAGAGAAAAACTAAACACAAACGATCGGTAAAATATTCACATTAATATTCTGCTTCTTCTAATTACATGGGTTGCGGATTCCCAACCTTTTTAGTTTTCTGTAAAAGAAAACTATTGAGATGGCTTTGCCTGTCTGTCCGCACTTTTTCTGTCCGTCCTCAGATCTTAGCAACTACTTAGACTAGAGGGCTGCAAATTGTTATGTTGATCATCCACCCTCCAATCATCAAACATACCAAATTGCAGCCCTCTAGCCTTAGTAGTGTTATTTTATTGAAGGTTAAAGTTAACCGTAATCGTGCTTCTGGCAACGATATAGAATAGGCCACCACCGGCCGGTATTTAAAGTTTCATGGACCGCGGCTCAAACAGCATTATACCGAGACCACCGAAAGATAGATCTATTTTCGGTGGCCTTGAATATACGCTATGCAGAAAACTCGACTGCGCCGAAGATACTTCGGCGCATTTTTTACTTGTTTATTTATGAGATCAACAGTCCTGTATGACAATAACATGGCTATATACCGGTCCAAGAACTCTTTTTATTTATACTCTAAACACTAAACATTTGGTAATATCAGAGTTCGAAGTATCATAAAGTTTTAAGCATCAAAAATAGGTTCAGATTTTTACACTGTATAAAAATATTCTCGAAACCAAAATGTATTATATATACGTATATATATTATATTACATACATTATTATACTTTGAATACCTTGCCTGAGCAGAAAGCTCAAATGACGTTCATCATCAAGGTTTGCCTTGTGTATGTATGTATGTATGTATGTATGTATGTATGTATGTATGTATGTATGTATGTATGTATGTAAGGCGTAAATGCACATTTTCGAACTTGGCATATGAGCAAGATGAATTTCAACCAGAGTTTTCTCAAAGCATCCTTGGTACTGGTAATTCTTATTTAGTCAAAAGGGGTCTCACCCCCTACCGGGAGCATACAATTCAAAATATGAAAATAAAGTGAGGTCAATTAAAAAACTTCTCCAGAACTACTGGCACAGATATGACTAAATTTACGCGAAAGCCTTCAAATATATTGTTTAAATCATGTTCCTCGATGCAGCATGGAAGCATAGGGTTTAGAAAAGTTTCTCAAAAGACCGTGTGTGAGAAATAATTAAATGTATTCTCAAGATTACACTGCCTTATTATTGTGCAATTATTCTCATGCAGTGTAAATTCTAGTTTGCTCAACCATTGCCATAGACTGATTGATCAATGGTCATTAAAACTGGCGTCGTAACATCTAGGTTATTGAAGCCGTAAGAAAAATTGAATGGCATACTAAAAAATTTAAAAGTTTCATACAAAGAAATATATATATATATATATATATATATATATATATATATATATATATATATATATATATATATATATATATATATATATGTGTGTGTGTGTGTGTGTGTGTGTGTGTATGTATATATGTATATATTTTTATATAAATATTTATATATATAAATAAATAAATACTTTACGTGTGAGGGTCATGTTTGCAACAGCAACAGCAACAGCAATCCAAAGTTCAACATTTAAGAAATATCTTAATGATACACTTGCATCGCGGCTCAGGTGAGCAATGTGGCCCATGGGCCTATTGCTACAATGGACCTCGTCATCTTGTGGTTTTGGGGAACCTCTTTTGTCATGTTTATTTCCCTGACAGGTTGCATCTTCCTTCGGGCTCCTGACGAAGGAGATTGCGGGGTTTGTTATTCGATGTTCTTGAGCGCCAAAAACAACACTGCCTCTTGCAAGATATTTGTAAGCAAAGGAAAGTGGAATGTTCAGGGCCTGATCTTCGTGATTCAGCTTTTAACTTGTGAACTTGAGGTTACACTGAACTCCATGATTCCTTTCGATTTTCCGGATTGTGTTGAATCTTTTCATAATCGGAATCTCCTGTCACTAACTGATGTTTGCGATTTTATCTTGTTCGGAGTTTCAGTGTAAACAGGTGTTTATAGATACATACTGTATGTATATGTGTATGTATGTATATATATAAATATACATATATATGTATACATACATATTTATATATATATATATATATATATATATATATATATATATATATATATATATACATATATGTATATATATAATATATATATATATATATATGTATACATATATGTATATATAAATACATATACTGTATATATATATATATATATATATATATATATATATATATATATATATATATATATATATATATATATATATATATATATATATACACACATACATACATACACACACATATATATCTATAAAATTTATATACATATAAATATATATATACTGTGTATATATGCATACATACATATATATACAAATTCTCTGAAAGCCGATAGGCCGTATTTTGACTTGGAACCGATACCTTTAAAGCAAAAGAACCATTCGGAATAAAGTATTTTGTGGCACAAATCCTACCAGGATAATCCAAAGCTAAGAGAGGACCTTTATTTCCAGGTTTACGATATCCCCTGAGGCCCTTGGCAATGACGTCGGCCCCACAGCAAAAAAAAAAAAAAATACAAAAATACAAAAAGCAAAAAAAAAAAAAAAAATAATGGTTGGTCGTCTTCTCTACAAATGTCTCACTCATAAGGATTATAGAATTTTGGTTAATGGCTTTTACTTTCATTACATAAAGGAATCCCCTTATCTAGGACTGTACTTTATTCTTAAGGGTTGCAATTTTTTTTCTTTTTTTCCATGATTTTATTTTAAGAATTTTCATAATTTTTTTCATTCTTTTGAGGACACATTTTCTTTAATACCGGCAAACAGAATTTTTCTTAGGATACAAAGAATTGCAGCCGTTATTTCATACAATACACCTTTGCCAATATGTTATTAGAAGCTGAAATTCTATTTGAAATCAAAATTTTATGGGCTATCTAAAGAATAATGCGTATTCAAATGGAACAAAATTTTACTGAGCGTCTCTTAAGCGGTAACTAATTGTAACGGTTTACTGAGCTTACATTCATTCAATAATTTTTTGATGAGCACAGCAAAAGGTACGTTATGCATACCAAGACATATGACCAAAAAAAAAAATAAATAATAAATAAATAAAAACAAAATCTTGATTGGGTCTAGAATGTCATGTTTTGCTGAACGTAACTACTACTTTTCTGTATCAACCTTTATTACCCTTTCTAAATTAACTTCACCTGCCATTTTGGTATTGCTCAGATGCTGCAAAAACTGAGTATTCTGGCTATGTTGCTCGTTGCTTGTAACACATACTCGGGAAAGGAAGTGACCGGGAAAACCTCATTTGTGGGATATCAGACTTTCCCTGATTGTTGAAAAGACCCATTTCTGAACTTCAGTTGGAATAAATCGGAAGACCTTTTCCTAACATGAAATCGTCATTTACTTATACTTTACCAGTTAATAAACAAGTAAAAAATGCGCCGAAGTTTCTTCGGCGCAATGGAGCTTTCTGTACAACTTATAATCAAATCCACCGAAAACAGATCTATCTTCCGGTGGTCTCGGTATAATGCTATATGAGCCGCGGCCCATGAAACTTTAACCACGGCCCGGTGGTGGCCTGTCCTATATCGTTGCCAGAAGCACGATCATGACTAACTTAACCTTAAATAAAATAAAAACTACTGGGGCTAAAGGGCTGCAATTCGATACGTTCGATGATTGGAGGGTGGATGATCAACATACCAATTTTCAGCCCTCTAGCCTCAGTAGTTTTTAAGATCTGAGGGCGGACAGAAAAAGTGCGGACAGAAAAAATTGCGGACGGAAAAACAAAGCCGGCACAACAGTTTTCTTTTCAGAAAACTAAAAGGTATCTCTTTCATTGTTTACTTTTACGTATTTATGAAAGTTGTATTTATTTTAAAACTTTGAAATGTTTTTATTTAATTACCGTAGTGTTTTTCGCATAAGACGAATTGCGCAAAGTAATTTTTTTAATTTCTAATTTATACATTCCTTGTTATCTTTGTGTTCTCTAGTATAAGATAAGAGATAAGAATATAAGATTTAGGCCAAACGCCAAGCACTGGGACCTATGAGGTCATTCAACGCTGAAAGGAAAATTGAGAGGTAAAGGAGGTCTGAAAGGTGTAATAGGAGGAAAACCTCGCAGTTGCATCATGAATCAATTGTTAGGTGAGGGTGGAAAGTAAGATGGAAGAAAGAGAATATGAACGGAGGTAGAGTAAAAGGAATGAAAAGGGATGCAGCTAGGGGCCGAAGGGACGCTGCGTAGAACCTTGAGTAATGCCTACAGTGCACCGCGTGAGGTGCACTGAAAGCACTACCCTCCCCTACGGAATGTGTTGTCTCGTGCTGCTGAAAATTTTATCTTTATTCCCTTATCCGCGAAGATTGAATCTAGACACATGCTCTCTGTCAGAAATAAAATGATGGAAACTGATATGAGTCTACGACTTATTCGAATCAAGAATGCACATCTGATTTCGGCAGTTTTTCATTGGACCGGCGGCGGAAAATTATGATGTTTTACTTAGCCTAGGCCTATCATGCGTGGCGTACCAGAGGGTTGTACTCAAGGTCCACTGTCGCTTTTAACTGATTGGAAACATGACCGTTGACCCTGAAAACAAGACAATACTGTTATCATGTGATGGAAATCGTTAGCAGCTGCTCGTTTCAGCCTAGGACGGAACAGTGAGCGGTTTAATCAGTTGGGTATGAGACTAGGTGTCCTAAAATAGAAATCTATTTATCTCACACCGAGTGCTAGTGTTATGATTCATGGTATACAGGTAACACTTAACCGAGAAATACTGCGTACCATTTCGTGGGTCTTTCATAAATTGCAGCGGTTTTAGTTTTCTGCAAAAGAAAACTATTGAGATGGCTTTGTCTGTTCGTCCGCACTTTTAGCGTCTGCCCTCAGATCTTAAAAAATACTGAGGCTAGAGGGCTGCAAATTGGTATGTTGATCATCCACCCTCCAATCATCAAACATACCAAATTGCAGCCCTCTGGCCTCAGTAGTTTTTATTTTATTTAAGGTTAAAGTTAGCCATGGTCGTGCGTCTGGCAACGCACAATAACACCAGGCCACCACCAAGCCGGCTGAAGTTTCATGGGCCGTGGCGGTTTACAGCATTATAACTGTACGAAACTCCCGTTTTAACGAAGCTTCGGCGTATGTTGCTTGTTTTCCTGAAATTATAAGAAACGAATCAGCCTTAGTGAGTTGTAGAATTGAGGAAACCCCCAGATGCGATAACAATGAGTCATTTCCATTCAATGGAAGGAGTTCGGGGGTCCATACCTGCCCCCCTGGCCTTTTCCGTCTTACCACACTTACGGGTAGCCATGGGACAACGCCCCATGCTGGCATAAGGCCGGCTTGCTCTTAGAGGGGGCGTGGTAATAAAAAGGTTGAGAACCACTGATCTAAACCAACCCCTTATCATTTGCTATATCAAGGACAACTTAAGACTAAAGACTATAGTCTATAATTCTCTCATAATTATACCATATCACTGCAAAAAGGAGGCTGGCTTCTCACTGCTATTTTCATCGCAATAGAAAACAAATTGTATAACTTCAGTGTCCTTTCATACAAACGTTGCAACTGCATTAACCTTAGCACAAAGTCAGATAAAAATATGTGAAATCTTTCGAAAAAATGCTGTTTGGTATTGGTAGATTAAGCTTACTGCCATTGGGTCAGCACGGGCTCTTGCTCATGAAGCAGCCTGTAACAATAGACTGCGTGGGAATTAAAACAAATTTAATAAGTGACAAATTAAATTGGCTGCGGCGTAATTAATCCGACAAACTTTATGAGAAGCGCAAGACATAAAAATTGTTATCAGATACGACAAGGTTTCCAGTATATCGTATTATGGATGGCGGTTATAAATTCATTACTCGCGAGACGTTGAAGATAAAAAGAAATTGTTCAACATAATATTGTCTTAAGTTTTATTCGAGCCTAAAATAACAGAAGACCAGTTTGACACAACAGCAGCAGAGAGAGAGAGAGAGAGAGAGAGAGAGAGAGAGAGGGCCGGCTTAGGTTGAACTGCCAAGCTATAACCGTAAATAGGTTACCATGAAAGAAAGTGCAAACAAAATAAAACTTGGAGAAAGAGAGAGAGAGAGAGAGAGAGAGAGAGACTAAAGCAGCATAGCGCGAAGGGCTGTCTTAAAGCACTGTTTGAGAAGTAGGATTTAAAGGGCTCTAAAGAAGTGTTCGAAGTGCGCTAGTTTACATCGTATTTAATTAAAGTAACTTTCTTTTAATGTTTATAATTCTACCGTATTCTCCTTTCAAGGAACAAGCATTAAAAATACTTACTAACAAAAACAAAAGTTATTTATTTACGAATTTGCAGTATTTATAATTAATGTGTTTCTTCGGCAGCAAAACATGAGAATTGTCCAGCTTCGGACAACATATAATCCCCCTGGCCTATAGCCATTCAGAAAGTCTATACGCAGACACACTTTCTGGAAATTATTTCTTTTACAGTAGCATATTTCAGACTTCAATAAACAGTTTCATAACTGAAGGAGAAAAAATGAGTACACCCTGAAATATATTGAAAGAAAATATCATACCTTTTCGGACGGAGAAACAACGCACTGGATATCGCTCAGGAATTACTTAGAACCAATAACGAGGATATGCAATAACTTTTCAGTTGTTTTATGCATTTGCAATCTGCCGTATCAATTTCCTTCCTTCTTTCCTAACAGTCAGAGATGAATCATTTCCGTTGATCAACAGAAACTCGAAAAAAAAAACGGGAAAAAATGTCCAGAAAAATTCCGTCTACTGGAAGTGAAACTTTTGAGAACGAATGAAAATGAATCGCCGGTGTTATCGTACACTTGGCAGGCTTTGCCCCTGCCCCTCCTCAGTCACCGTCCTTCCCTCCCCCAGAAATAAATCCCCCCTCCTTCCCCCCAACATCCCCTTCTCGGCGCACGAGAACACCTAAAGTTGGGATATTTCGGACAAACAAACATTCCACAAACACTTCTAAGGAATTTTGTTATGTTATGAATATGGTTTATTGAAATTGCAATTTACTAAGCGCTCTAACAGCGTTGATAAATTAGAGTTCTCAAGAAAATGAAAATAAATTATAGCAATAATTTCAATTTCCCTTCATGCGAACGTTACAGCCGGGTTTAACCTTAGGACAGGTCAAAATAAAGAATGTGAAAAATGATAACGGAAATTCTAAGATATTCGTAGAGTTCCGGTGAATAGTTAGTATTCATTTTTTTTTAATTAGCCACTGTTAAGCCGAGTAATGCAGACGATGGGTATATATAAATAAGAGCTATAAAAATGAGACATATAATTCATGTTAGTTCCTGTGACAACAAGCAAAGGGTCGGAGGTTAGAGCGAAAATGGCATCACAAGAAGATCTTGAGTTTTCAACATCTCACAGCTCCTAGACCTACTGCCAACAGACTAAGCCCTAGACCTGCCATCTTTGCTGTATGTTTATACGTGTGAATGTTGATTATATGATTATATATATATATATATATATATATATATATATATATATAGAGATATAGAGAGCAGCAGCATGTTATGTAACGCGTGCAATCTGACTTGGTTTTTGTGTTTGTTCTTACCTAAAGTATTGATCCTAACCTGGAACTTTTAATAGACTGTATCCATATTGCAAGTAAACGCTTATGGCATGATTTTAATCGATGAAATTGACTTTAAAAAAATAATAATTTAATGCATTCATCTATAAAGGTAAATTAAAAGTAATATCAATTTTGCTATTCCGAAAATTGCCCCTAATAAATCATATTTAGGGAGGGCAGGTGTTTGCCTTCGCTATTATCATCATTAATACTGCTATTACTACTACTATTAATACTAGTTGCAGTAGCAGTTAAAATCATAATGTGCACACATTCTTTTGCAACGAGCCGAAATAGCTATTTATGTAGAGAAATGCCATTAGACGAAAAAATTAGATAACGAAAAGCTTTGAAATTAAAGACTGGGAATTTCTGGCAACAAAATTCTAATCAATAACTTCTGCTTTTGTGAAAAGGAATTTCTGATAAATGTGTTTTATAAGAAGGAATTTCTGAAAAATAACAATCAATTTTATTAGAGCGAATCTGAGACATTCTTGACAAGTCGCGTCAGTTTTTATACGAATTTCTGACAAAGTTTATTCCCATTAGAAGAAATTCCTGACAAAATGACTTTTAGTTTTCTGAAAAGAAAACTATTGCGCCTGCTTTGTCTGTCCGTCCGCACTTTTTTCTGTCTACCCTCAGAGTGTTCTGTACAGCGTGTCTGTATGAGCCGCGGCCCACGAAACTTTAACCACGGTCCAGTGGTGGCATGGCCTATAGCGTTGCCAGACGCACGATTATGGCTAACACAACGCTTAAATAAAATAAAAACTACCGAGGCTAGAGGGCTGCCATTTTGGTATGTTTGATGATTGGAGGTAGATGATCAACATCAATTGCAGCCCTCTAACCTCAGTAGTTTTCAAGGTCTGAGGGCGGACAGAAAAAGTGCGGACACAAAAAAAGTGCGGACAGAAAAAAGTGCGGACAGAATAAAGTGCGGACGGACAGACAAAGCCGGCACAATAGTTATCTTTTCAGAAAACAAAAAAAAAAAATGCAATAAATATTAAGAAAATGATTTATGGTTAATTTCGATATTCCCTCTAACTCTTTATTCAATCAACAGGTGGTTTCGTTCATGCCTTCAGGGTTAAGCCCCCAACTATACCCCACTAACCCCAATTTACAACATCCTTTTTCGTCTTGATTTGACGGTCCGAGTCCGGAGGACTTCACCAGTCTTCTAATTCACTTAAAAAAAATTATCCTCACTGGTTTTTACCTTCTGATAACTTCTGTCATTTCTTTCCAATGTACACCATATTCTTCGGAAGATTGAATTTTAAGTCAATGGCCCCCCTGTGGACTTGTTCCATACAAAAAGGGTTCATCTCCTGGATAATAATAATAATAATAATAATAATAATAATAATAATAATAATAATAATAATAATAATAATAATATGTATCATAATAATAACTAATAATAGAACAAACAAAAACTTCTTTCAGTTTTCTTCTGAATATGGAAAGAGAAACTCACAAGATTCCTGTGTATAATAATAATAATAATAATAATAATAATAATAATAATAATAATAATAATAATAATAAAATAACCAACAATCTTATTTTTTCTTATTTTTCCATCTCCATCTCTAATTCATTTGCTGCTTTTCGCCTACATTTTAAAAAAATGTATTGGCGCACGCGCGCTCATTAGCACCTGTTACACCTGCAGTAGAGTTTGGAGGGAGCCATCGAACTAAATTCCACATACCGAATCGTTGCAATCTTCGCGTTAGATTGATTGATTGGTTTATAGTAGTAACGATTTGATGACAGGTGTTACTGAAATTGTAGTTACTTGCATCACTGAGCACTTGCTGCTTTCGGAAAGTAACACTCCAGTAACTGGGAATCTTTTTTATCTACTTTAATTCCCCAGAATTTGGAAAATAAATATCTGCACTGGAATATTTTTGTTGTTGAAAATCTCCTCTGCATATTCAGGAAGGTTAGGAATGGTTTCAGCAGGAGAATAAATTCAGTGACAAAGCGGTGCCATTATCAAATATATCCTTTTCAGCAGGAGAAAGAATTCAATATCGAAGCGCTGTCATTACCAATTATATCTTTTTCAGCAGGAGAAAGAATTCAGTATCAAAGCGTTGTTATTATCAAATATATCCTCTTCAGCAGGAAGAGAAATTCAATATCAAAGCACTGTCATTATCAAATATATCCTTTTCAGCAGGAGAAAGAATTCAATATCAAAGCGCTGTCATTATCAAATATACCCTTTTCAGCAGGAAAAGAAATTCAATATAGAAGCGTTGTCATTATCAAATATATCCTTTTCAGCAGGAGAAAGAATTCAATATCGAAGCGCTGTCATTATCAAATATATCCTTTTCAGCAGGAGAAAGAATTCAATATCGAAGCGCTGTCATTACCAATTATATCTTTTTCAGCAGGAGAAAGAATTCAGTATCAAAGCGCTGTTATTATCAAATATATCCTCTTCAGCAGGAAGAGAAATTCAATATCAAAACACTGTCATTATCAAATATATCCTTTTCAGCAGGAGAAAGAATTCAATATCAAAGCGCTGTCATTATCAAATATACCCTTTTCAGCAGGAGAAGAAATTCAATATAGAAGCGTTGTCATTATCAAATATATCCTTTTCAGCAGGAGAAGAAATTCAATATCGAAGCGCTGTCATTATCAAATATATCCTTTGCAGCAGGAGAAGAAATTCAATATCGAAGCGCTGTCATTATCAAATATATCCTTTTCAGCGGGAGAAAGAATTTAATATCGAAGCGCTGTCATTATCAAATATATCCTTTTCAGCAGGAGAAGAAATTCAATATCGAAGCGTTGTTATTATCAAAAATATCCCTTTCAGCAGGAGAAAGAATTCAATATCGAAGCGCTGTCATTATCAAATATATCCTTTTCAGCAGGAGAAGAAATTCAATATAGAAGCACTGTCATTATCAAATATATCCTTTTCAGCAGGAGAAAGAATTTAATATCGGAGCGGTGTCATTATCAAATATATCCTTTTCAGCAGGAGAATACATTCATCATAGCGGCGCTGTCATTATCAAATATATCCTTTACAGCAGGAGAATACAATTAGTATAGCAGAACTGTCATTATCAAATGTATACTTTTCAGCAGGAGAATACATTCAGTATCAAAGCGCTGTCATTATCAAATATATCCTTTTCAGCAGGAGAATACATTCAGTATCAAAGTGCTGTCATTATCAATTATATCCTTTTCAACAGGAGAATACATTTAGTGTATAGCGCTGTCATTATCAAATATATCCTTTTCAGCAAGGGGAGAAGTTCAATATCAATGCGGTGTCATTATCAAATATATCTCAATACTCAATGAGATAAGATATCAAAATAAGACCGCTTATTGG
This sequence comes from Macrobrachium rosenbergii, assembly GCF_040412425.1. Taxonomy (NCBI): domain Eukaryota; kingdom Metazoa; phylum Arthropoda; class Malacostraca; order Decapoda; family Palaemonidae; genus Macrobrachium; species Macrobrachium rosenbergii. The sequence goes on from NC_089748.1 coordinate 51,172,349, forward strand.
CTTCCGAACATTTTTAAGCGAGTTTCTCGCTTCTTTTTCTTATTCTACTAATTGCCGTTATTTATAACGAGCATGCATTCGCATGGAACAAGCTAAAAGGCACCGAAACATTATGATGACTCATAAAAAATAACAGCATAAGAAACTAAGCTATTAAAAAAAAACTATAAATACAAAATTAGAAAAAAAATTGAAACAAACAAATAGTTACATAAAACAAATGGAAAGAAACCAAGCATTAATAGAGTATATAGGAATAAATAAATGACTAAATAACGCAAGCGAAAGAATCAGTCACTCTACAACTGACGGCTAGCGAAATAAATTAAGAAACTGAAGTTCACTTGAATGATCACGTTCAATGCCATTTACTATACCTCCGTTCATATTCTCTTTCTCCCATCTTACTTTCCGCCCTCGGTTTCTTAGTGAAACTGCGAGGCTATTCTCCTGTTACACCTTTCAAACCTTCTTATTCTCTATTTCCCTTTCAGCGCTGAATGACCTCGCATGTCTCAGCACTCGGCCTTTGGCCTAAATTTTATCTCCCGGTCCATTCTAATTTTAGATTTAACATTGTATTGTAATAACTGACATTAGATACGACGGCGCCAAATCAAATGACGGTGCCTGGTCAAAGATAAGAGATAGGCCTATATAAGCCTAATCACTTTCCCTATCTGACCTCTCGGGTTGCTAAGGGTATCGCGGTTCGACAAAACTGACCTGACCTGACATGGCGGCATCTTTCGTTTCCTGATTATCAGGAATTCGTTGGCGCAGGATATGCTAGTCTCCTCCACCCAGAAGTTAATGGAATCTTGTATTGGAAATCGCAGGAGTTTTGTTTCTGTTAAGCTATCGCGCGGACAACAGAGATAGCTGTTGGATTAGCACTGTGAACAGCTGTCCGTCTCCTGTCTGTTAGAATGACCTTCGATCCTTCGATGCCTGACCTTTTCCTAGAGGACACGCTGTCAAATCCTCATTTTAGATTAAAGACCTTCCAGTGACAAGCAATTCCAAAAAAAGTTCCCAGGAATCAAGAATTTTAAGTAGCCATTGTGGTACAAATACATTCTCTCACGCGAAAAAATCTAAGTGAATTTTCGATGGCGAATTTTGATATGCTAATATAAACAAGTAAAAAATGCGCCGAAGTTTTTTCGGCGCAATCGAGTCTTCTGTACTAAGTATAATACTATATGAAACTCTCAGATACGCTCAGTTGTTCCCCAGATGCGGTCGAGTAAAGATCGTCGGCGACGCTTCCGGAAAGCGCGGCTGCAATTTGACATGTTTGATGATTGGATGGTGGATGATCAACATAACAATTTGCAGCCCTCTAGCCTCAATAGTTTTTAAGATCTGAGAGCGGACAGAAAAAGTGCGGACGGACAGACAAATAGCCATCTCAATAGTTTACTTTTACAGAAAACTAAAGAAGCAAATCACAGTTGAATTACGTAGATCAGCGACCTATTGATGTGACTTGTTCAGATAAAATTATATAAAATAATCTAAAATCCTAAGTTTCCATGAAATTCTCTCTAACCTATAGCCTACTTCCCTACAATGTAATTATGCAATGATCTTTCCCGTTGCCTTAATTTAAAACAAAATAAATTCAAGTCTTTGTAACCGAATACTAATTTACAGTCCCAAAATAAACAATTATTGGCAGTAGAGTGATATTCTTTAATAAATTTATTTAAGTAACTGGGAAAAAGACCACTCAAAAAACTAACTATATTTGACAAGCTGGTCGCAAAGAGTCGACGGAAATTAGAAACTGGAAATATAATTTGCTAAAAAAATAGTAACGAAACTTAATTTTGTAATACCGTTATCATTACAAAAAAAACTTATGACAGCGACTATAAAAAAGATGAACATGAAATTCACCATTAAATTCTCACCATGCAAATCATGTTCGCGATGGTAAAACATCGCTACCATTAACTTCAACCTATTCCTACCAGTAATTGACGAGAACTACCATCATCAGCTGGAAAATACGAACAAATAAAATTTATCATTCACAAGAAAGAAATAGGAGTAATCATGCATAACCAAAACGACAATACCTTATAGAATAGCACTGGGGCCATTGCCAATAAAGCTGGCATACGTTCAAAGCCTCGTCGTCTTGATGGAATGGAATGAAGTCGGTTCGTGCCGCCTCACCTAAGTCTTGACCTCCTTCGTTACTCTAAACGGTCGTGTATATATATATATATATATATATATATATATATATATATATATATATATATATATATATATATATATATATATATATATATATATATATATATATATATATATATATATATATATACATATATATTATATATATATATACAATCATACATATATAAGTATGTATGTATGTATGTATGCTTGTGTCTATATGTCTGGGTGTGTGTGTATAGTCTCTACACCTTTTGGTGCATATGGTCTGCAGTTATTGCAAGTGTGTTGCCAATAAATCATTTACTTCCTCCATCTATTTTATATCAATCACATCCTTCTGGTTATTGAATAAGAGAGCGGATATCAGATGTTTATTTTGATTAAGATTTACTTCGGCCTCTTATTATCTGTTATTCGTCACCATTATGTGTCTCTCTCTCTCGCTCCTCTCATGGCTCTCCTATTAGAGACTTTTGATATTATTATATATATATATATTATATATATATATATATATATATATATATATATATATATATATATATATATATATATATATATATATATATATATATATATATATATATATATATATATATATATATATATATATATATATATATATATAATGTGTATAAATATAAATATATATATATATATATATAAATATATATAAACATATAAATATATATATATATATATATATATATATATATATATATATATATTTCAAAGAAGAACTTACTTGGTGAATAGAATGTAAATTGTATAGGAGCGTATATATATACATATGTAGTTCAGTACAAACGTGATCTATGCATGTACAAGTGCAGAGAGCAGAGAGAGAGAGAGAGAGAGAGAGAGAGAGAGAAGAGAGGGGAACTAAGGGGGAACTAGCAATAATCCCCTCGCAATGAACAATGAGGGGAGAAGAGCCTTCCGGGGTAGGGGAGGTAGGGGGGGAGGGAGGCTGAGGATGAGGAGGGGTCGAGGATGAAAGAACGGGGAGGAAAAGGGAGAGAGAGAGAGAGAGAGAGAGAGAGAGAGAGAGAGAGAGAGAGAGAGAGAGAGAGAGACCTTCCATCGAACAATTAATCCTTGCGATATCTCCAAGGGTTGGAGGAAGAAATACGGGGAGAGAATACAAAAAAATAAAGAAAAATTAATAAATAAAAAGGCATCCAGACCATCTGACGTCCTTTACGATACTGATGGAAATCCGAGGATGCTTCAGGAGCAAGAGCCCGTGCTGGCACTAGACAAATTTAACAACAACACCTTACAACGGCACCAATAACCACAACTGTTACCCTTTTGAAATTCTGCAAACATCACCAAAATGCAGAACTGCTTCAAGATTCAAGACATACGCGCATATATATCCTAAGTAGGGAAAAGGGAAAATAATTATTTTAACTATTTTTTTTTTCAAAGTACACCTGCTTTAAGGACTGTTACTAAAGTGGTTGATAACTGATTCAAATATAAATGATTATTTACAAAAATAAATTAACATTTTTTCTTTCTTCTCAGGTTAATCTTTGATAACTTTTTCCAGGAGACTAGAATTTTCAAGGTCCTCCACATCCCAGTTGCTTTTAAACGCAGTTAACTAACATTCAAAGTTCTGCGCATGCGTGATCATTCGTCCTGCTGAAACAAACTTGAATAAATGGTGATCATACAGGACTTCTATAAGTTTTTTTTTTTTTGAGAAACTGGAGTCCCGTTTCTTTCCTGGTGAGGCTTACAAATCTTAAATCTTCTCTCTCTCTCTCTCTCTCTCTCTCTCTCTCTCTCTCTCTCTCTCTCTCCTCATTCTTGATCTTTTTATTCCATATTCCTGTCGCCATCTCTTATAAATGGAAAAAAGGTGTATATGAGGATATAATATATATATATATATATATATATATATATATATATATATATATATATATATATATATATATATATATATATATATTGTATATATGTATGTGCGTTTGTGTACGTCTGTGTCTATACTTATATGCAATAGCAATTCTAAACTGGAAATTAATATAAACTTCAGCACATATTATCTTTAAAGTGTTCTAAGAAAGTTTCGAGCGATTCAAATTGACTCAGTCTAAATGGCAATGATTTTCAAAAGTACATTTATCTAACCCTTTCAAACTTTGAATTTTCATGCAGTCTGAATTTTAAACGAGTGAATTCGAATGGTACACATTTCATCATCTTTTAAAATTCGAATATGATTTTAAAATTCGAATATGATTAGCTTTCCTGAAGGAATTTGAATTGAAGGCGGGCGAGCTCAGTAATTAGCTTTCTTTATTCTTTCGTATTTAAATCTGAATCTACTAGTATGGAACGGTTTAATAAATTCAAAATGAACTTCCCACTGCATAATTTAGATTTAAATTTGAGTTGCTTTCCCCATCATAAGCTGCAAGAATTTGAAATGAAGCAGGACGAGTTCAGGCATTGAATTTTTTCTTTTATTTTTCGGATTTGAATTTGAATGTTCGAGAATAGATTAGTTTAAATTCAAAACAAACTCTCCACTGAATAATCTAAATTCATATTCGAGTTGCTTTCTCCATCATGAGCTAAAGGAATTTCAACTGAAAACGAGCGAGTTCAAACACTATTGATTTGTTTACGCTTTCGGATTTGAATTTGAATCTTTCTCCAGGTATGGAATAGTTTGAATTCAGAATAAATTCAATTGCATGACCCTCCCCGAATTAGCATTCTAAAGCGGCCGTCATTGTTGTTTTATAGCAGTCTTTACCCATAAGCTTTGCCCATCATAAGCTGAAGGAATCTGAATTGAAAACGGACGTCTTCAAGCAATAAAATAGAATTTTATAATTCTTTCAGACTTGAATTTGAATCTCCAATTAAGGAAGTTAAAATTCAAAATTAATTCAAAAGTATAATTCAAATTCGAATTTGAGTTTCTTTCTTTAACATAAGCTGAAGGAATCTGAATTGAAAACGGACGTCTTCAAGCAATCAAATAGAATTTTATAATTCTTTCAGATTTGAATTTGAATCTCCAATTAAGGAACAGTTAAAATTAAAAATGAATTCAACTGTATAATTCAAATCCGAATTTGAGTTTTTCTTTAACATAAGCTGAAGGGATTTGAACTGAAATCGGACGAGTTCAAGCACTGACAATTTTCTTTTATCCTTTTTATTTGAATTTGCATCTTCACAGTATTATGGAACAGTTTGAATTCAAAATGAACTTTCCATTTTATAACTAAAATTGGAATTTGAGTTCCTTTCCCTTTTCAATTCAAGTCCCTTCCCTGAAGAGATTTGAATTGAAACTGGACAAGTTCAAGACTTGACTTTTTTAAATTTTCGTATTTGAATTTAAATCTTCAAGTATGCAATAGTTTAGATTTTAAATGAACTCATTTATATAACCATCCTGAACAAGCATTTTCTGGCGGCAGTCTTTTACCTATAAAAGCTTCCAGCACTGACGTCAGCACTGTTGTCAGCAGACCGTTGTCAGCACCACGATTCCAAACACCCGAGTTTTCTTGTTTGCTAACGGTCAGCGCTCTGTTATGCTCAGACCTCGTTAGGTTTATGGCGAATTTTCTTAGGCCTATTCGGCCTCCTCCTCCTCCTCCTCCTCCTCCTTCTAAGCAACCTACCCAGGGACCAAACCAACACATACTACCCTCCTGTCCAGGCCTTACCTACTCACATCCCCTGAGGCGCGGATTTGCGTCTTAGCATCTACGAGGCTGAAGGACAAAGATTTGTATTTTCTCAGAATCTGAGACGAAATTGACAAGTAGATTGTTTTTGTATTTTCTTGTTTATTATGGGGAGGGAGTTGGATGAGGGTGTGGGCGGGGGGAGGAGGTCGATTTTTTTTATAGTCTTCTCCTTACCTTGCACTATCAGACATAGCAAACATTAACCTTCTCCTTTCTCTCTCTCTCTCTCTCTCTCTCTCTCTCTCTCTCTCTAACGGTGGAAAGAGGAAAAGGTTTTCCTTGGGTTTTCCTGCCCAGAAAGTGAGATATGGTGGATGAATATGGCTCAAATTTATTTTTACATTATCATATTTTTTTCAATATATTCCTCATAAATATAATCCTGCATGTGACCATCCGTTGAATTAAGTATTACCTATACATTCTGCTTAACCTGCCTTTTTTTTTTTTTTTTTGCCACTAGCGATCAGTTCAAGCAATTAGAAACATTAACTTGTGAATTCTCGAATAAGATGGTAAGGTAGGCTAAGTTCTCGGAATCTGAAAATCAAATGAGATTTTTATGAATATCCAAAAGATTAGAATTTTTGTCTTAATACATTGTCAGGCGATTTTATACAGTAATTAATTTTTGAAAGAATAAATATCGACTTTTGCCAGCCTTGGCTAAGTCAAATTTTGGAATAGTTTATGATCATGTTCTAAGAGGTTTGTAAAACTTATTCTGTCTGTCCTTCTCCTACTATTGCTAAATGAACGAAATAGAGGATGAATTTATCATTATGGAGAAAACCAGGAAACGCAGACAGAACATAGATATATTATATAAAGCCTATCCAACATATTTACTTTCGTAATAATTTATTTTTAGGCATAAAATTTTCCACATTAACAGGCATTTATAATACACATACTAGTATATACAGATAAAATACACACAGAAGCAGACACAAGTATACATATATATATATATATATATATATATATATATATATATATATATATATATATATATATATATATATATATATATATATATATATATATATATATATATATATATATATATATATATATATATATATATATATACGTTTGTGTGTGTGTGTGTATTTCTGTAAGCATGCAAAGGTCCTTGAATATACTCGACTTTATTTTAATTCAGCGCTTTTCCTCCACAATCTCTATATACCATCATATTATCTCCGCCTGCTTTGAGTTCTTCCCTGAAGATTTATGTAGCTTCAGTAGGCCTATAAGGATTACATGCCCCCTCCCCTTCTCTCTCTCTCTCTCTCTCTCTCTCTCTCTCTCTCTCTCTCTCTCTCTCTCTCAGTGTGTGTGCGTGTGTGTGCAGAAGAGCTATAGTTGGTCTGTCTCTTCCCCCAAACCCCCCTCCTCTTTCCCCCTCCCCCATTTTCTCTCCCCTCCATCCCTCCCCTCCCCCTCCCCCCCCACTTTCCCTCCCCTCCATCCCTCTCTTCCCCTCCCCTCCCCTCCCCACTTTCCTCTCCCCCTCCTCCCCCCTCCTCCCCCACTTTCCTCCCCCAGACAAAAACCCGACGCACAAAAGCATCCCCAGCCATATCTCATATTCTGTATAAAGAGGTTACCGGAGAGTTACCTGAGATATACCTTCAAGTATTCATTAGGTTCGGCTTCTCTCTCTCTCTCTCTCTCTCTCTCTCTCTCTCTCTCTCTCTCTCTCCATGTAGCTTTCTATCTCTCGGTATATCGATAACGTTAGTCTGTTGACGGGAGATAAAGGTGGTGGCTTATGTCAGCACACGATCTTGTTACTTGAAGAGCCCTTGTTGGCAGACCGATCTGTTATAAATTTGTTTCTATTCGCCCCTTTATCTGTTTCTTTGTATTAATTTACAGTTTATTGTATTGATTTATCTATTTTTTTTTTTTGGTAAATCAATGAAAACGATATATTAATCCCCAAAGGAGGATAGGTAGACCTATCTTTCAATTTTGTTATAATTCACCCCTTTATCTGTTTCTTTCTACTGATTTACAACATTTTATCTATTCGTCTATTTTTTGGAGTAAACCAATGAAAACGATATATTAATACCCAAAGTGGACGGAAAAATAAAATAAGCCTTGCGTTCCAACGAGTGATTGTGAGCAGCAGGAACGATTTGCTTTGCAGATTCTTATTTTGGCGAGACTCAATAAAATATAACTGAAAGCAATGATTAGTCAACTTGAGGCTCCTGATGCCAGAGATTAGCAAGATGAAGAGTGAACGTGGCAGTGACTGTGTTTTATTCTCTAGGGTCACCCCACGTGAATTAATGAATGAAAAACTGTCATGGATACTGTTTAAAATATAATAGTAAATTCAGAATACAAAGAACTGTAGAAATTGTTATTAACCATTCCTATGAAATTTACCAGAAATAAGAAGCATTGGTATATATATATATAGTATATATATATATATATATATATATATATATATATATATATATATATATATATATATATATATATATATATATATATGTTTAGGTTCCATAGCCCAGGGATATATCACTGGACTTGCATTCGCATGGTTAACGATTCGATTCTAGGAATGGGTACTAGCATCAGGTGGGAATTAAGAAAAGACTATGGGGCTAGCAACCTCATCCTTAAAGACTCCCTGAGAAAAAGAAGGCTCTACGCCTCTCGAACCACCTGCTCTAAATAAGGTGAAAAAAAATGTTAATTGTATATTTCGGAGTTTGTGTCAATGTTGTGACGTCATATTTATGTATAATCCTGAACACAGACCTAGAGGCAGATTGATTAATGCATATAAAAAACATCCACACACACACATGCACGCTCTCTCTCTCTCTCTCTCTCTCTCTCTCTCTCTCTCTCTCTCTCTCTCATATACACACACGCGCACACACACACACACACACAAAAGCAATATCTCTCAGTGTGGGCTACATAACTTTAGAAACACGTAATCACAGTGATAGCCTCTCTCTCTCTCTCTCTCTCTCTCTCTCTCTCTCTCACACACTCACACACACACACACACACTAAAGCAATATCTCTCAGTGTGGGCTACATAACTTTAGAAACACGTAATCACAGTGATAGCCTCTCTCTCTCTCTCTCTCTCTCTCTCTCTCTCTCTCTCTCTCTCTCTCTCTCACACAGCAAGCTACATAACTTTAGAAACACGTTATCAAAGTGAGAGCCTGCCTGCCTCTCTCTCTCTCTCTCTCTCTCTCTCTCTCTCTCTCTCTCTCCACTTTTTATACGTAGCAGGTAGACCCTTGGTGAAATCAACCAGGGTTGTAAATCTTCTCAACCACAGGTCAACCAAGACCTTCGGTTGAAACGGTCGATCTTCCAGCTCTGGGAAACGTAACAACGCAAAAGTTAACCAAACCGTGTCAAAGTGTACATTGAACTTCCTCCTTCGTTTTTTTTTTATTTTTGAATTTTTTTTTACATTTTTGGGGGGGCTTGCAATTTGTTTTGAAAACCTTTGACGCACTGAATGGCATAAAAAGCCCCCAGGTTTAAATTAGCTTGTGCATTGAATTTCTTTCTGTTTTTTTAATTTTTTTAATTTTTTTTTATTTTTTGGATTTTTTTTTTGTCATTTGTTTTGAAAGCTTTTGTGCATCGAATAGCGTAAAAAAGCCATAAGGTTCACTGAATGGCGTAAAAAGCCACCAGGTTTAAATTAGTTTTTTTTTTTTTTTTTTCTCGTTTTTAGATTTCGTTCGTTTTAGAGTCCAAACTTACTCAAACTAACACTTGGAGAATCTGAGGCTTCACAAAAAAATGAAATCAAAACAAAGAAATCAAGAACAGCCATCTCTTAAGACTGATGCCGTGTTGGTTGTGAGGTCATGGACTGAGCTCAGGCTGTATATCTAAGACGGTATACCTACCCTTCGGAGACCAGACAGGAACGTTCCACGCGCGCAAGCGGGCTCACACATTCCTACCATCAATTTTGTTTAATGGTCAGCCATAAATTCCATCCAGGGCGAACAATTAAACTCTGACTGTAGGGCATCGGTATGTCTTGCACGCAAATGGCACTCTGTCTTCTTGCTCCTCAAGAACGGGCTAGGCGCGTCCGTTCGCTCCCGGGGCTCCAAGTAGTTTTCGGGGATGACAAAAGAGTGTATATCGTCTTGGCTTGAATGTATAGGAAGTGGATTTCCTTGTCTATTCTCTACTAATATTAAAATGCCAATAGCTTTTGAGGATAACCCATTTCTGGGATGACAAAACGGTGTTTACCTTCTTGGCTTGAATTGATAAAAAATGGATCATGTCTATTGTAGACTGATATTAAACGGCCAGTAGCTTTAAGACTGGTTTCATCAAGTTATGATGATAGATCGCCCATTTCGGGATAACAAAAGAGTGTATATCTTCTTGGCTCGAATGTATAGGAAGTGGATTTCCTTGTCTATTCTCTACTAATATTAAAATGCCAATAGCTTTCTTTTACGGATAACCCATTTCGGGGATGACAAAAGTGTTTGCCTTCTTGGCTTGAATTGATAAAAAATGAATCTCCTTGTCTATTATCGACTGATATTAAACTGTCAGTAGCTTTAAGATTTGTTTTAATAAGTTATGATGACAGATCACCCATTTCGGGATGACAAAAGTGTGTGTCTTCTTGGCTTGAATGTACAGGAACTGGGTGCCCTTGTCTATTCTCTGCTAATATTACAATGCCAATAGCTTTTACGGATAACCCATTTCGGGGATGACAAAACAATGTATATCTTCTTGGCTTGAATGTATAGGAAGTGGATTTCCTTTTCTATTCTCTACTAATATTAAAATGCCAATAGCTTTCTTTTACGGATAACCCATTTCGGGGATGACAAAACAGTGTTTGCCTTCTTGGCTTGAATTGATAAAAAATGAATCTCCTTGTCTATGATCGACTGATATTAAACTGTCAGTAGCTTTAAGATTTGTTTTAATAAGTTATGATGATAGATCACCCATTTCGGGATGACAAAAGCATGTGTCTCTTCTTGGCTTGAATGTATAGGAAGTGGATTTCCTTGTCTATTCTCTACTAATATTAAAATGCCAATAGCTTTTAAGGATAACCCAATTCGGGGATGACAAAACAATGTATATCTTCTTGGCTTGAATTGATAAAAAATGGATCTCTTTGTCTATCTCGACTGATATTAAACTGCCAGCAGCTTTAAGATTTGTTTTATTAAGTTATGATGACAGATAACCCATTTCGGGATGACAAAACAATGTATATCTTCTTGGCATGAATTATATGAAATGGATCTTCTTCTCTATTTTCAACTAATATTTAAATACCAGTAGATTTTAGATTTGCCTTATTAAGCTATGAAGACATATAACCCATTTTGGGGACAACAAAATAATATATATCTTCTTAGCCTGAATGCATAGGAAGAAGTGGATTTCCTTGTCTGTTTCCAACTAATACTAAACTGCCAAGTTCGATTCTCCGGCCGGCTAATGAGGAATTAGAGGAATTTATTTCTGGTGATAGAAATTAATTTCTCGCTATAATGTGGTTCGGATTCCACAATAAGCTGTAGGTCCCGTTGCTAGGTAACCAACTGGTTCTTAACCAGGTAAAAATAAATCTAATCCTTCGGGCCAGCCCTAGGAGAGCTGTTAATCAGCTCAGTGGTCTGGTAAAACTAAGGTATACTTAACTTTATTAGATTTGCTTTGTCAAGCTATGATGACAAATAACCCATTTCGGGGATCACAAAGCCGCATGTGGTATACCTTCTTGGCCTGAATTTATAAGAAATGGGTTTCTTTTCTTTATTTGACTAATATTAAATTGTCAATAGATTTTAGATTTGCTTTATTAAACTATGATAAAAAATGGCTCAGAATCTGTTACTATGAGATTTTCAGGATTGTTTACCTTAATCTGAGTTTTGGAGGACCCATTCAAAAAAAATGGACTGAGTTTTTAAAGGTCTCTTTAAAAAAAAAAAAAAATAAAATCTGGGACCTTTTTCGAACAAAATTGAGTAACACGAAAAGGAGCAAAGAAAATAAATCGAACGTGATCCCACGATTTTTTTTTTTTTTTTTTTTCATGGGGCATAAGTCCAGTCTTGAAAGATGAAGGGGTTACAATGGATTAAACCGGTTTGCTTCAGCAGGTAAACAATTGCAACGAGTTGCCCAAGATTTCTGACATTTGCTTAATCCTGCTGGATTGCCAGTGCGCGGAACTGTGTGTCTTGATCCTAAGTATACATTGTGCAAGGACGAACGACAGAACTTTCCAACTTTTGCCTTATATATAAGATGAGACAAAAAAATAACAGATTCTCAAAACACTCTAAACAGCGAGAGGTCTTTGAATAATAATATTATCGACTTACAGTAAATTGCTACGAGTATTTGAATTCCGTATATACACGTCCACTACAGCGCCATTTTCAATTACGTACGCCACAGGCACAGACAAAACACACTAATTTGGGAAAACAATAAATTACCGGTAAAGTTAGACGTTGCTGGATGCTAAATGAAAATGAAGCTCTTTATTTGAATAAATATTAGGTCTTAAAAGTAGAATATGAAGAAGAGAAACGAGAAAACTTAATAAAGTATGTTCAATTTATCCTCCTAGCGGACGGACAAAGAGGAATATTATAGCAAAGAGAAATGGCGAATGATTGCCATTTATTGAAGCTAATGAGAAAATAAAAGAAAACTGTATCCTCACGAATTGGATAACGAGCGGCATTACATTTAATGAGTTAGAAATACACAACTAACAAAAGAAATGTTTATTTGAAGCATGAGCGAAGAATTTCCCCATGTTACCTCAAACCTTATAATAAACAAGTAAAAAATGCGCCGAAGTTTCTTCGGCGCACTCAAGTTTTCTGTACAGCCGCTAAAGCGTATAATCAAGGGCATCGAAAATAGATCTATCTTTCGGTGGTCTCAGTATAATGCTGTACGAGCCGCGGCCCACGAAACTTTAACCACGGTCCGTTGGTGGCCTATTCTGTATCATTGCCAGAAGCACGATTACGGCTAACTTTAACCTTAAAAAAAATAAAAACTACTGAGGCTAGAGGGCTGTAATTTGGTACGTTTGATGATTGGGGGGTGGATGATCAACATACCAATTTGCAGCCCTCTAGCCTCAGTAGTTTTTAAGATCTGAGGGCAGACAGAAAAAGTGCGGACAGAATAAAGTGTGGACGGACAGACAAAGCCAGCACAATCGTTTTCTTTTACAGAAACGATTGTGCCGGCTTTGTCTGTCCGTCCACACTTTTTTTAACTTTTCTTTACAGAAAAGTAAAAATTAAGCGTCTGAATATACGCTAATCAGATGGTCACTTCATATCACTACATTAAAAGACTATATTCCCGCAGAAATATGAAAAAATAATAAAATTTTCTCGGATCCTAAAACAGTACAAGACCCTCATATTATATTATCTAACCAAAGGAATCAGTTGATATCTTCAACATTATTTTCAACGGGACACCCTCGTTAATATCTTCGACATTATCCGCAACGGGATATCCTTGACAATAAACAAGAAGTTTTCAATACGCACGCTATGCACGCTATTGTTGAAAACGCTCTTGAAAACGAGGCGCAAGCCCTGAAGTTAACAAAAGAAAACTCAAGGAAGCAGTTGCTGAGAAAAAACCTATTGTAGGAAAAGAAAGAGAAAAGAAAAAAAAGAAGAAGGGACAGAAGTAAAAGAGCGAAAAACCTCCTCAGCGAGAGAGAGAGAGAGAGAGAGAGAGAGAGAGAAAACTCTTTTTCCAAGAGGACCCTTAACAAAAGGGTACCTAAAACTCCCCTAAGCAACAACTGAAGAAGGGAAGGCAAGCCCTTCGAAAGGGAAGGGAACCTGTGAGTGAGTGAGTGTGTGTGTGTGTGTGTGTGTGTGTGTGTGTGTGTATGTGCGTGAGGACGCTCAAGACCCAACCGTCGTGGCCGTTGGGTTATTTGTTGTTGTTGTAGCTGTTGTAGTTGTTGCTCTCGTGTCTTTGTTTTTCTTGTAAGGGCCCCAGAGGCATTTTTCCAATAACGTCGCCGAGTCTACAGAAGGAAATTGATTTTGTTTTATATATAAAATTTCTTTGAATATCAACAATCTCAAATTTGATTCTCTCAGTAAATCTGCTTTGATAATGTCCCTACTGACAGTCCTGGATCTAACATAGCGCATCGCTTTGTTTTGATAATGTCCCTACAGACAGCCAGGGAAATAGCATAGCAGATTGCTTTGTTTTAAAATATTGAATATTTCTCTATGGTGGCCGAGTAATATTACTTCGTGGGTCAGGAACGAAAATAGGGAAATTTTAACTTTGAGATACTTTATAATTTCATTTCCATTTTTCGAATTATCTTTTTTTTTTGTGCATTCAACGAGCAAATATATTTAAAAAGAATCAAAATTAATACTAGATTTTTCTGTAAGACTGAAGTTCATTAATATGCTGTACATACAGAATATCCAAAGATCAATAAAAATTATGATTATGCTTTTGAAAGGAAACGGAGGGTTTCATAATAAATAACCAGTCATCAATGAAATTAAATACTTTAAATTCATAGTCACATACAGTGGACTGGGAGAGATAGAGAGAGAGAGAGAGAGAGAGAGAGAGAGAGAGAGAGAGAGAGAGAGAGAGAGAGAGAGAGAGTGTCAATGATTCTCTTCCGTCTCCCAAATTCTCCCAAAAATAAAATAATTTCGACGAAACTCTCAAAATGGGGACTTTGATAAACAAGTATTTTGATAAACAAATATTTTGAAAGGCAGGCTTGGAGTTACGGTTCATCTGCTCCTTTTATTTTGAAGAGTCGGTTTTTATTCATTTATTTTTCCCCTTTATACAAATCATCGGATGCAGATAACCTCTCGATGAAAATAGTGCTCTCTCTCTCTCTCTCTCTCTCTCTTCTCTCTATAAACTCTCTCTATATATATATATATATATATATATATATATACATATATATATATACATATATATATATACATACACACATATATATATATATATATAATATATATATATATATATATATATATATATTATATATATATATATATAATATAAATACATAAAATATATATATATATATATATATATATATATATATATATATATATATATATATATATATAATATACTGTATCATATATGTAAATATATATATGTATATATGTATATGTTTATATGTTTATATATATATATATATATATATATATATTTATATATATATTATATATATATATATTATTCACAAATTATTAGCCAAAACCGATATAAAATATTTATTATTTTTTGCCATGAACCAAAAACAACCAATTATATGAGATATATCATAAAGAATATGTGAAGATGGATTCACCTGGCTAAAGAAAAAGATCTATAACTAAGCTCATCCAAATATATATATAGATATATATATATATAACTTATATATATATATATATATATATATATATATATATATATATATACATATATATAAATATATATATACATATTATATATATATATATATAATATATGCATGCATACATACATACACACGAAACTATTGATAAATAAAGGAAGCTCCAGAAATCGGTAAGCAAACCGTCCCAGCAATATTTATGCCTACAGGTGAGGCCGCGACGGTGAAATATTGATGGTAGCAGAGGACCGTTCGCCCCATACACATTTACGGCTTACCTATACAGGTATGGGGAGCTGTGTATGGAATATGGAACTCTACACAATCAGGGTGAAATATAAAAGAATAATCAGTATAAACATAACGATAAAGGTGGAAAATACGTAACTGGATGAATATTTGAATAAATGGAGTTAGTAATCGATTGATGAAATTAAAAATTGTAATTATCAAATAGCTGTTTACAGTATCAAGAAAACAAACAAATGATTATGTAAACAGATGAATAGATGAAAAAATAGTAAGTTAGAGGAAAATTCGTTGATTATTTAAATAAATGAAGTGAATATAAAAATGTGATTACCAAACAACTGTTTACAGTATTAAGGAAAGAAACAAATAATTCAGAGGAAAATGCGTCAATTATTTAAATAAAATGGCATAAGTAATCGATTAATAAAATTAAAATATACGAAAGTCAAATATCTAATTACGATATCAGATAAAAAAAATAAATGACAACTTAAAATGATAAACAGGTAAAGAAAGGACAACGTAAATAGGTGAACAGATGAAAAAAATGCAATAAGTAAGGGAAAAATGAGTTGGTATTTTCATCAGACCAAATAATGGGTGAGAAAGG
>NC_089748.1:51196097-51201097 GCF_040412425.1 Macrobrachium rosenbergii
TGTCTGTCTCTCACTCTCTCCTCTTCGAAACTATTGCATTTTAATATTACCTAATTTCATCTGTGCTTTCTTCGTTTATGTTCAAATTTCAATTCTTAAAAGTCTCTCTCTCTCTCTCTCTCTCTCTCTCTCTCTCTCTCTCTTCAAAAATTATTGCATTTTAATATACCTAATTATTTCTGTGCTGTCTTCGTTTATATTCAAATTTCGCAATTAATTCCAGCTAACTACTATTTATTTTCCACATTATCGTTCTTCCTTCCTCTGTAATTTACGCCTCGTATAAGTCTGTCTCTCTCTCTCTCTCTCTCTCTCTCTCTCTCTCGGATGAACTGAACTATGACCACTCTAGAAATAAGAAGAAAGGTATCAGCTTTCATTGCTGCTTCTAACAAGTTTCTAAAAATTTCTTCAATAAAACACAAGTAAAAAATTGCGCCGAAGAAACTTCGGCGCAATTAAGTTTTCTGTACAGCCGCTACAGCGCACAATCAAGGCCACCGAAAACAGATCTATTTTTCGGTGGTCTCGGGATAATACTGCATGAGCCGCGGCCCATAAACCTTTGACCAAGGACCGTTGGTGGTGTATCCTATATCGTTGCCAGAAGCACGATTATCGCTAACATTAACCTTAAATAAAATAAAAAAAAAAAAACTACTTGGGCTAGAGGGCTGCAATTTGGTATTTTTGATGATTGGAGGGTGGATGGTCAACATACCAATTTGCAGCCCTCTAGCCTCAGTAGTTTTTAAGATCTGAAGGCGTACAGAAAAAGTGAGGACAGATTAAAGGGCGGACGGACAGACAAAGCCGGTGCAATAGTTTTCTCCTACAGAAAACTATAATATAATTTTTTGCTCATCGACATCAAAGCATTCCGACAAAGAACAAGCATGCGCACTAGAATACTCATATAACACAAGAAAATACCCAGTCCTTTTGAAGGTGCTACCATTCACCCTCTTGACATGTGTTAAGATCAAACATGTTCTCCATTTAATGTATATTTATTAATCCTATTGCAGTATCTCTCCTCATCATCTGTCGGAACGCACGTGTGTTATGCGTTTGTGAGTGTTCCTAGACGTAGGCATTTAACTGTGAAGATACTTCAATACATGTTTGTGTGTGTGTTTGTGGAAGGGAGTATAAGTGGAAGGGAGGGAGGAGGGGGCGGGAGGAGTGTGACTTGGTCAGCCATAACTGACTCGTTCTCTTCACTATTAAGAGTGTACAACGTAATTGTCCTCGTAGGAAGGTAGCGCCATCTGTGCACCTTACGCGGTGCACTGTAGGCATTACTTAAGGATCTTTGCAGCAACCCTTCGGCCCCTAGCTTGCAACCCCTTTCATTCTTTTTACTGCACCTCCGTTCATATCCTCTTTCTTCCATCTTACTTTTCACCCTCTTCTAGCAATTGTTTCGTAGTGCAACTGCGAGGCTTTCCTCCTGTTACACCTTTCAAATATTTTACTCTCAATTTCCATTTCAGCGCTGAATGACCTTATAGGTCCAGTGTTTGGCCTTTTGGCCTAAATTCTATGTTCCAACTCCAATTCCACAACGTAATTGTATACCTGTGAATCTTGATGAATTCAAGCAATGATCGATTAGCGAGAAATTGACCTCCCATTGAAAAGAAAACGCATCAATATTTTACTGTTTACGTGGAAAAGGACTTATCAGGCTGGATACGAGAGACCATGCGAAACTTCAGCAGACAAGTGAGACAGATCAGCAGGAAACTCCAGCTGCCAGGTGAAACAATCCCGCATGAAACTTCAGCAGCGGGTGAGGGAAAAATCAACAGGAAACTTCAGCAGCCAGGTGAGACAATTCCTCATGAAACTTCAGCTGCGGCTAAGGGAAAAATCAATAGTAAACTTCAGCAGCCAAGTGAGACAGTTCGGCGTGAAACTTCAGCGGCGGGTAAGGGAAAAATCAGCAGGAAACTTCAGCAGCCATGAGAGACAATTCGGCACGAAACTTCAGCGGCTGGTAAGGGAAAAATCAGCAGGAAACTTCAGCGGCCAGGTGAGACAATTCGGCATGAAACTTCAGCGGCAGGTAAGGGAATAATCAGCAGGAAACTTCAGCAGCCAGGTATGAGACAAATCAGCAAGAAACTTCGGACGCCAGACAAGACAATTCGGCATGAAACTTCAGCAGCGGATAAGAGAAAAACCAGCAGGAAACTTCAGCAGCCAGGTATGAAACAAATCAACAAGAAACTTCAGACGCCGGGCAAGACAATTCGGCATGAAACTTCAGCAGCAAGACACAGGACAAATAAGCAAGAAACTTCACGTTTAGCAGCCAAGTATGGGACAAGTCACCATGAAACTTCAGCAGCCAGGTATGAGACTAATCGGTAGAAAACTTGAACAACAGGTGTGAGGCAAATCAACAAAAAGAAACTTCAGCAGCCAGGTGTGTACAAATCAGGAACATCTGTCAAGAGTTCATTGCGTCCACAAGACATGTGTGGAATACCAGATGAGGAGAAACTAAGGCGTCGTTTTGTTCTCTTTGAAAATTATAAAAAAAAAATTTTATAATTTCCTCCGCTTTTTAAAACATAATGTAGTCCGTTTTATTTTAGCCTTTCAAAAACAAAAAAAAATAATCCTGCCTACATGGCACTGATTGACTGAGCAACCATTTTTCTGATTGAATTTTGCGATCGAAAGCAATAGCGATTACATTTGCTTATTCTAATGTGTTGTGGACAAAATCATTGAAAACAACAAATACCAGATAAGTAATCCCCCTGCAGTGGGAATTAACCATAATAACGATATCGAGCACAATAGTAGACTAGATTTTAACGTGTTAAAATAATTCTCTCGGTAAATCATTGTTCAGATAGCCATTTTCATACATACATGAGCGTGGCGCGCACACACACACACACACACACACACACACACAGAGAGAGAGAGAGAGAGAGAGAGAGAGAGAGAGAGAGAGAAAGTCGACATTATTAAATACCCTTCCGAAATAACACAACCACCCATGCCCTCAATATTCCGTAGAGGTCATCTTCTCTACAGTCTCTAGCGTGCATGTTGGTTGAGCAAAAGGTCCTTGGGTACTGCTGTGCCACTGGTGACTGTCGAAAAACGACACTGGTCGGGTATGAGGCATAGACCGATGTTTAAGCAAATTTCTTAAATACTCCCATTTCCTCTAGTTCAATGAACAAGAGAATCATATGCCTTCTCAACATCCATTTGTTTTAGTAATTGTGATAAATTCAGATAAAAGTCACTAGCAAATATTCCCCGTAGGAAGGTAGTGCCGTCAGTGCACCTCATACCGTATACTGTAGGTATTACCGAAGGTTCTTTGCAGCGTCCCTACGGCCCCTAGCTGCAACCCCTTTCATTCCTTTTACTGTACCTCCATTCTTATTAGCTTTCTTCCATCTCGCTATCCACCTTCTCTTAACAAATATTTTATAGAGCAATTGTTCTCAATTTCCTTTCCAGCGCTGAATGACCTTATAGGTACCAGTGCTTGGCCTGTGGCCTAAACTCTATATTCAACCATTCAATCAACTAGCAAATATTGATGAATGGACCGATGTTTAGGCAAATTTCTTAAATACTACCATTTCCTCTAACTTCAAAAGAAATAGAGTCAAATGTCTTCTCAATATCCACTTGAAGTCATTTTGATAAATTTGGATAAAAATAAAAGTCACAAGCAAATATTGAAAGGTTTTTGGAACACGGTTAGCAAGACACGCGATAAGATCTTTCCTATAAGATAACTCGTTCCTCGTTCCTTTTCCACAACTTTCCATTGTTTTTGTCATTTTTTTCCCATCACGAGCTTAAAAAGATATATACCTACCAAATTTCCATCTACTTTTTGAAGTTCTGATTTTTCATTCAAAAGCCGTTAAATCAGAGAATAATGAAAGTAAGGAATCACTTAACCGTTGTTTTACAAATTCGGATTTGTTTGGAAACCATTACAATGTCATTTTTTGTTTAAGCGTCTGAACGTGATTTTGTTATTAACAAAGTACCAAAGTTGACAGTGACGAAAGCAATGTCGATAGTGGTTTTTTTAACGTTTCTCTAAATTTTCCTAGTTCCTGTTATTGAGAATGGAAGTGACAGACAAGTAAAATTTATGATAAATGGAAGATAAGGTACAAAAAAAATGTGAACGTTTTCGTGCAGTTTTCCTTTGTACCTATAATCTTCTCCCTTTCAAAAGCGTTCACTCGCTTCTCTGGTTTGACCGTATTCTATTTCCTGCTAGGAGCGTTAGGGCGATCGTTACACAGAATTTCACACCCTAAAAAGGCTACCACAATTCACACACATACACACAAGGAACGATTTTCATAAGACACTATCACTGCAGTCTTCACAAAAAATCTTTGGAACGAGATTTCTTAAATCCCCAACCTGCGCCAAATCTATTCAAGAGGTAAACAGGGCAACGGCCTAAGTCTTTCCTGGTGCTCACTTATTGGTGTTCTGTCCTGACAAGAGGTGGGCCACAGATAAAATGGTACTATCATGACAGTGTACTGTATATTTATATCTTTCCAGTTCTTAACCTCATTTTCTACTGCTTTCATGTACACGGCAATGACCTATAGAGAATGAAATGGAATGGAAGATAAAATTTCGGCCAAAGCCCAAGCACCGGGACCTACGAGGTCATTCAGCGCTGAAAGGGAAATTGAGAGTAAAAAAGTTTTAAAGGTGCAACGGGAAGAGAACTTCCAGTTGCTCCAATGAATGTGTTAGGAGAGGATGGAAAGTAAGACGGAAGAAAGAGAATTTGAATGGAATTACACTAAAAGGAGTGAAAGGGGCTGCAACTAGGGGCTGAAGGGACGCTGCAAAGAACCTTAAGTAATGCCTACAGTGCACCGCGTGAGGCGCGCTGACGGCACTACCCCCTGCATGGAATTACCTACAGAAAGACAAGCCATACTTATTTGTTGATAACCGTATCTTGTAAGGGAATA
>NC_089748.1:51203597-51218597 GCF_040412425.1 Macrobrachium rosenbergii
CAAATCGACCACCTCCAGAACCTAAAGGGAATTTACTTTCGTTCGTTCACACGCAAAATTCGCGACTCATGTTTCGCGTTTGAATTGTTTGCGTTTGCTTATGCTGTTTCATTTATCGTACTTTTTCGTACTCATTGCTGTTGTCTATTGAAGCCGGTTTTATAAAAAGTAAGACGACGGAAAGCAAAGCGCCGTGCGGCGAAACGAAACATTATGAAAATGAAACGAGCGCAGGTTCACTCACAACTTCCTCGAGTATATCATGCCGACGCTGCCTTCCAATGTTCAAATCTCGCGCGCAGAACGTCACTATATAGACGGCCAATGGCGCGTAGTCTGCGCACGACGTCATCAAATGAGCGCCCAATGGGAACTCAGGTAAGAGTCACGTGACTCTCGAGGTCCAAGCAACAGCTATGGAGAGGATTTCTAGTCAGTCAAGATGGAGGACGGTGGAGTGGACACGTTATGTCCGCGGACTACACACATTTCGTGTTTATACCCAGAAATCTTGGCGCTTATATTCAGTTACTTGGACGTGAAAGACAAAGGGCGAATTGCCCAAGTGTGTTCGAACTGGCGTGATGCTGCTTATCACAAAAGTGTCTGGAGAGGAGTTGAAGCGAAACTCCACCTGCGCAGGGCGAATCCGTCTTTGTTCCCATCGCTGGTGCGTCGAGGTATCCGGCGGGTGCAGGTGCTCTCCCTTCGACGTTCCCTCAGGGACGTGATCAGTGGTGTTCCCAACCTCACCTCCCTCAACCTCTCCGGCTGTTACAACGTCACAGACATCGGCCTGACGCACGCCTTCGTCAGCGAGTTCCCTTCGCTGACACACCTCAACCTTTCCCTGTGCAAACAGATCTCGGACTCGTCCCTGGGCAAGATCGCTCAGCATCTCAGGAACCTGCAGGTCTTGGAGTTGGGAGGATGCTCCTACATCACCAACACGGGCCTCCTGCTGGTGGCGTGGGGCCTCAAGAAGCTGAGGAGGTTGAACCTGAGGTCGTGCTGCCTCGTGAGCAATCAGGGCATTGCTTACCTGGCGGGGCAGCACCAGGAGGCCGCGGACGGCACCATGGCGCTGGAACATCTCGGCCTTCAGGACTGCCAGAAGCTGTCCGACGATGCTCTCAAACACGTGGCCCACGGCCTGCCGAACCTGAAGAGTATCAACCTGTCCTTCTGCGCCAGCATCACCGATTCGGGGCTGAAATACCTGGCGCGGATGCCCAGCCTGAGAGAGATCAACCTGAGGTCGTGCGACAACATCTCGGACATCGGCATCGCGTACCTGGCCGAAGGTGGGTCAAGGATTACCTCTCTGGACGTCTCCTTCTGCGACAAAATCGGCGACCAGGCGCTGGTCCACATCTCCCAAGGCCTCTTTACCCTCAAGTCGCTCTCCTGCTCTGCCTGTCAGATCAGCGACGACGGCATCCACAGGATATCCAGAACGTTACACGAACTCGATACCCTGAACATCGGGCAGTGCGTGCGCGTGACAGACAAGGGACTCCAGTTAATTTCGGAACACTTAACCAATCTGTACTCGATTGACCTGTACGGTTGCAATCGCATCACGACGGTGGGGCTGGAGAGGATAATGCAACTTCCGCGCCTGTCTGTCCTGAACCTCGGGTTGTGGCACAAGCAGAGACGGTGACCCATGCCCTACATAGGAGGGACACCGCCTGTTAGCAAATCCACGCCCAGAGAAAACCAGGTGTTCAGTCCTACCAGGCAGTCAAGGTAACGGTTCGAAGACGTGAAAAAATGTTTTTTTTTTTTTTATTTTATTTTCGAAGATATAAAAAAAAAACAACTTCCTTGAGGTGTCTTTTACTTTGCCTTGATGAGTGTACTTTTGCCGGAATCTACCAGTGCAAGTGATTTGTGCTGCGGCGTTTACCGATGGCTGTGTTTTTAATTACGAGGAAAAAAAATTATCAGAACGTTGGGGAGAAGTTCAGGTTTTCAAGAAGAGTTTCCTGCAAACTGTGACCTCCAGGTTCTCAGTTTTTAAAATATCAAACATCGTGGAGGAAGTTACGTGTTTTTGCCAAAAAATCGAATGGTTTCAAGTGCTGTGCAGTAATGAAAACATGATTCGTGCAATAAATCCATGGAATTCCCCCAAAATCGCCAAGATAAGAAGCAGAGATAAGGTTATCCTCTGCCCAGTTGATAACAAGATATATATAAAAAAAGTTATCCACTCTCCAGTTGATATCAGATTTTCTCTCTCTCAGCTGTGCCATGTTTTTAAGTGATTTATGAAATGTCATTAAATCTCTCCTTAAGTGATTTTCCTTGTTTTAGAGGAACCCATAAACGGAAAGTATATATAGTTTGATTAATCTTCAAACCCTTTCTGAGAAAATAGTGACTTAAACAAATTCCCCCCCCCCTTTTTTTTTTTTACATATTACTGAGGAAATGCGACCCATTTCCAGACTTTCCACCATTTTATGTACATATTACTATGTAGCTCCGTGATATAACTTATGTGATATGTGTGACAGTAAGCGTGAATGGGTATGTACTAATGCAGAAGTCATCGTTGTCTTCTTGATCACTTTTTTGATGTGTAAATATAGGTAATAAGTTTGATATGACATGCGAGATAAGTCCCCTAATCATTGACATTTAAATGAAATACCTGAAAGTAAGGTTAATGCAGGTAATTTTTTTTAAAAGGAAATATGGAGTGATTAATATTTTTTATATGCAATGTTATTATGTCAATCTATAAGCCATAGGACTTTCCTTGTAGCTTCTAAAATTGTTGAAAGTTAAAAGGAAATGTGTTTTGAAAGTTATGTAAAGCTAATTTTTTTATATGTGATCTTCAGTACATTTTCTGATCTATTAAAATTCTCCAAATTTGACGCTGATACTGAACAGTAATGATAATAAAGCGATTAACTTCCTAAAGTAGTTTACTCTTTTCATTGTGAAACACCAAAATTAACATGTGTCCTTTCGCGTTGCATTTGGGAGCATAGGGAAGTGGATGGGGGGAGGGGGTGTTGGAGAAGAGGGATGGGGGGGGGATCATAGTCAATTCCCCACATCGTTTGAACTATGCATAAAAGTCTGTAAGAATTTGTTGTAATTCCGAGAAGCTCGGTATTTTCACTTTGATGAATCATCGTTCGGAAATACGTGCAGTGAGAGATATCTGTAAGAAATATTAGTAAATTAGGTCATTGTATCTATAATTACCGTAAGTAATGTCATAATAGATTTGCAAAATGCTTGCCAAAACTTTCTAAGCGGCCTCTCCCTCCCTCAAATGTAACGAAATACTGAGACCAGTGAATGGCAACACTACCAGATCTATGAGACGTGATGCTGACGTATTCTAAATTTTTCTTTTTTCTTCTCGGTGCAGAAATATTTTCTTTCGACAGCAACAATTTCTGAATATATGCCCAGGACACAACCCCCCTCCGCCCCTTTGTATTTAGTGTTTCTCTTCGAATATCAAACTGCCGCGATACCTATGAAAATTAGCCTCTAGTATTAAGATGGGACGTTGATTATAATTTCATCTTGGCTAGCTTTTAAATTTTAAATCCCCTCTCATCTTTTTCTAAACTTAAAACATGCGGCAGTTTTTTTTTTTATCATACTGGAGTTTCTGTATAAAAAAAAGTTTGGGTGTCTATAAAAAATACTGATCAGGGCTCAAGTCTACTGTAGCAGGCACTTCTATAGTAGGCAGACCTTTTCAGAGGGAATATGACCTAATCAGACTTAGCTTTACCTAACCTAGCCTTGGACGCCGTGCCCTAACCCGGCCTGGGGGCGCTTCGCCCCACCCCCACGGGACCCCCTCAAGTAAGCCATATGACCCCCTCACTCTGCATTCTACCCGTGACGGAAATTCTTGTCTAACTGAACTTTTCATACGTCATCGATTTCTTTATATATATATATATATATATATATATATATATATATATATATATATATATATATATATATATATATATATATATATATATATATATATATAATTTTATAATAATTTGTGGTCATTAAATTTCATTGCATAATGATCCAGCATACCCGTTGTCAAAGTAGTAATTAGTAATACTGCCTATTTAATAACCAACGTTACGTGTTATGCTGGAAGGCAGGTGTTGTCTGATGCTCACATGTTTTTTTTTTTTTCGGAGTAAACACCTGCTCGCCACATGCGCAACCAATTTGCCGTACAGAATCTCCCCCACCCCCGCCATCTGCCTTTTAGTAATTTACTTATTTGGAGTTTCCAGTTTTATTTTTTTTTTATTGCGAGGCTTCTAATTCCGATTTTTTTTTCGTTTGTATGCGAAATATTGTATTCAATACTTTTATAGTAGTTTGTTAAAAAAAAATTAACTTTTCACTTCAATTTGTATATGCAAATTTAGGCTTCATTCACTTTCAATATCATTTTGATGTTTCTCCCTCTCAAATCAAACTGCATTGCTACATGGCTTTTTTATGTATAGTTCAGTATGTACTTAATGTATGAAACATACACTGTATTGCTTTATTGTATTTGATCTTAATATTAATCGCTCCATCGTTCTTTACTGACGTTTCGTTAAACACAGATGAAGTCGAGAGTTAAATTAAGAGAATCAGACAGACATGTGCCATATTGGCTTCATATATATATATATATATATATATATATATATATATATATATATATATATATATATATATATATATGTGTGTGTGTGTGTATATATATACGTATGTGTGTGCACACAGATTTATGGAAATAGATGTGTGAAAGTTAGATTTTGTATTTGTCGAGCCACCTTTTCGTAACACTGGCTGTCTGTATTCATTATCATAATAGGTTACTCTTTCCCTTTATGGTAACCAGTTCATCTTGATGTTTACAATAAATCATATGTCTCGAATGGTAATTAATTATCTCATATAAAGACAGGTTTGCCTCCTAGAAGTAAACCATTGCCTTTATAATTATATCAGCCGATTAAATTTTATGTATTGACATTTTTTGATTTACGTGAAGTTAAATGCATTTTCAAGAGGTTCTTGGAAAAGTTACAGAAGACTGTAATAGTTCTGTATTTTTTTTTTTATTGAGCAGTTCACTTTATTTTAGAACTCGATGTATGAGTTATGACAGGTTAACCAAGTCGCTTTTATCATTTATTTACAATGTCAGTGTAGTGATATAAAACTTTATTTTTTTTTTTGTTGCTAATTTATGATGGTGAAAGATAACTGAGAGTGTTATGTGGAGTCTGTTGAACTCTTAGGGGACTTATCAGAGCAATGGAACTGGAATTTTTCATTTTATATTTTCTCATGGCCGGTTTTTCCCTGCCATACGGGTACATGCTCAAGCTTTGAATCTGCATCCCCAGTATTAATTATGATCCACTTCATGTGTATGCATGTATGTGTATATGTATACACTCATGTATGTGTGTATATGTATGTATGTATGTATGTATATATATATATATATATATATATATATATATATATATATATATATATATATATATATATATATATATATATATATATATATATATATATATGCAGTCGTATGAGATGCATATCTCTGGTCATCGTTGTCTTACATTTAATGTAGATGATTTTATTCGCCGTTGTAGAAATGGAAGCAAACCTTCCATTTGTTTTCTGAAGGGTGGAGAAAAATTGTTTTGGTACTGAAATGAGGTTTTCACGAATTTAAAATGGATTGTGTAAATTATTTTTGTTGAGTTGACAAATTGGTGGGTTTTGTTTTTAAATGGACATTGACAAATTTGTTCTGGAATTATCTATCAGATGTGATTTGTTGACGTACTGTTGTGTCAGGAAAGAAAAGAAAGTGTCTTGAGTTATGAGTTACTTTTAAGGCAACGATGGAAAGTGTGCATGTAATTTTATGATCATCGTCATCAACATCATCATTCCCAACATACTAATAATCACTGTTCATGTCATCATCGTGTTCATCACTAATGTGCCAGTATAGAATCAAAACCACACACACCCTAACCACTTTGATACGAATATGAAAAAATAAGATGTGAAAATATGGAATTTTATTTTTTTTTCCGGGAGGGTTCATATGTTTTTTTTTTCCTCTTGTCACACGGAGCTACATACAAGTGTGTGTGTGTGTGTGTGAAGACTTCACGTGTTCTGTAATTTATTTTTTTGATCTGTGTCACGTCCATTTCTTTCCTTCGTCAAGGTGAAACCAAACCTCCTATATAACTCATCATGTACTGTATGTATACCAGATCCGTCCAACCGACCCAATAGACGAGTAGATCCGTATATCACACGCAAAAGCACAGATCGTCAAAGATCTGCAGCTTTTTTTTAATTTCCATAGCGAATTAACGAACAACAAACACCGCCATTATTCGACACACCCCCATAAAAAAAAAAACAGTCAACCTAGTAGAGAATTTTGTACAAAGATGTATATACTAACACTTAAAAAAAGGACTTCCTATTGTACAGAAATTTTCACCCCAAACATGTACACATTTTGTACAAAGATAGTACAGGTACACGGCGTGAGACTTTGTTTGTTTGTGTCCATAACAGTAATCATCGTACCTTTCTCACTCATTTTGAAGTCATACATTCCTAATAAGGGCATTCCTTAAGGTGTGAGGGGAGCGTACCTCAAACCTCTAGCTAATGATTCATATTATCCTCTTCTTTATCATCAAATGCCTTGTTTGTGCCACTATAGTATGTCCTCACTGAGCACGGAGGCTGTTGTTCCTCTGAAATTCCTCATATTCGTTATAATTACTGCTTGATATTTGTGTTATAACTACCACCATCTTTTTAAGAACCGAAGTACAGGAGTATTTCAGTATTGTCAAATTTTGTTCAGTGATGTTACACTTTCATAGAAAATTGCCATTTTCTCCATTGGGGTACACTTGAAATTTGCGTTGATGGATCTGATTTTGTAACCAATAGCTTTGTCATGTCAAAAGTGTTTAGAAATATTTTTCATTTCCTGAGTTGTAAGTGATTTTAGAGGCCATGTGAGAGCAGCCTACAGCAGCAATGGCTTGTGCTTCTACAGTGGTGTGAACAGGGAAAGTAAACCAAGTCCTGTCAACTGTGTATACCATTGAATCTACTGGATTAATGTTGTCCTGTAAACATATTTTCCATTGTGTATACGGAACTATATGGGTGGGGCTCCCTCTATTGAAATGTGATATAACTACGAAACTTCAAAATATTGTTGAATTTCACAGATTTTATGTATTCAACTTTTGTATTTAAATTTTGAACAAATGCTCAATAAATATTTTATGGAAGATGGGACTTTCATTTCTTTCTGTTCATCCTTTTGATTCTTCTATAAATTTTTGAAAGTCAAACAATGGATTTTAAGGACAAAACATAAGATCTGAATTATTTGTAGGATCAACATTACATTTTCGGTGATAACATCATTCCAGTCTCTTAAGTGAAAAGAGGGAGATACGGCAATAACAAATAAAAAAAAAAAGGCAGTTAGTTTGATTGGTGTTGAAAATGAAAATAAGTGTTAAGTGAATAATTTTTTTATATCTAATAGGAAGGGAAGTAACACACCTACCTATTGTTACATGTATAAAATTTGTGAACATACAAGTGAATGAGAAGCCTTCCAAATTCAAGATTGGGATGAGATTTCCACCTTTGAAGCAGCAATAACCTATGGTGAGTCCTTATTTTGTCAATTTCAGGTGCGGTTTGGGTGTACATAATTTTATCTATTTCTATGGGTATAAATCTTGGCCTTTGGCCTAAATTCTATATTCCATTCCATTCCAAATCATTATATCTGTTTCTGAATGCTGAGGCTAGCAGTAGTTGTTTCCGTATAGTAGTACCATTTAACTACAGGGATTATTTCGGAAATTACACTCGTCAATACAAACTGAAGAATCAGATAACTATTGACTAAAACAATAAGTCTGTTTAATACCACTTCTGCTGTAACGCGTATGATACAATTCTTGGTTACGGTATGCAAGTAGGCTTCTACCTTTTCCCTGAAAATTTTAATGACTAAAACGAAAAATGGTGTTTTTATGTGTATATACAGTGCATATGTATAAATATGTAAATATATATCTGTATGTGTATATATAATATATATTATATATACATATGTATATATATATATTATATATATATATATATATATATATATATATATATATATATATATATACATATGATATATATATATATGTATATATATATAATACAAATGTGTGTGTGTATTTTGTGTATTTACTGAAAAGATCATACTGTTATCTGCACTTCTGTTTTAACTATCATATCTTTTCATATGCGTTGATAAGATCGCTGACGGCTGTAAATTATGTTTGTTTCAGTGGAGAAGTCACAAAAAAAAAATTAAATAAAAAGAAAAAGCTGCATGAGCCAACTAGAAGGAAGAGGTTCATGAAAGAAAGGTGTATAGGATTAATTTAATAACAAGTTGTAAACGAAGTTCTTACTCTACAGTCATGGAAAAGACCGAATCATCAATGAAATTCATAGGAACAAGTCTTCAGATAAATGGCATGAAATGCAAACCGTATTTAAAGTCATTAACATAAAGTTTTTGGAAATTGCAGAGTAATGAGACATCAAAACGAGTAAAAAATGAGCCGAAGAAAAGTTTCTGGAAATGTATAATGCTGTATGAGCCGTGGCCCATGAAACTTTCAGTCACGCCCCGGTGGTGGCATGTCCTATAGCGTTGCCAAACGCACGATTATGGCTAAATTTAACCTTAATTTAAATAAAAATACCGAGGCTAGAAGGCTGCAATTTGGTATGTTTGATGATTGAGGCGGTTGATCAACATATCAATTTGAAAGCCTCTAGCCCTCGGTAGTTTTAAGATCTGAGGGCGGACAGAGGACAAAGTCGTCACAATAGTTTTCTTTTACAGAAAACTAAAAAGAAAAACACTGTCATACCAGGAAAAGTATTCAGTACAATTGAAATGTGATATCGTTGAAGAAAAAGTCATGGCCGGAACCATAAAACTATATTGGATGATATTCATTGTTAGCTAAAGAATGATAACGAAGCCAAACGGGATAAAAATGAAAATGAATAACTTTAGGTAGCGGTAATGAATAAATAAATAAAAGCGTTTCTAATGCTCGCTTCATAATCAAAACAAGCTATTCGACGGCGTTGCTTGCAAGTGCATTTGAAATGCATCATTTGTGACACCGCAAATAAACTCCTTCCTTCCCCAACCCGAAACCATTAGAATTCTAGCGTTGAAAAGAGAGAGAGAGAGGGAATATTTTCTTGTGAATTTACAATACTGTACAAGGGAGTCTTGTTTTTTGTAACCGAGACAATAGTTACTGATGACAGAGGGAGGGCTTGTGAATTGATTTCCATACGAAAGTCGAAGGGGAAGCCAATGCCAAAAATGTGATCGAATGCTCGAGACAAGTTCGACTGAGAAATAAATGACCCGTCTGTTGTTGATTGGTTTGAAGAGTCACCTGGCGTCTGCTTGCTCAGATGGGAAACCTTAACCTCCCCCCGCCCCCGCCCCAAGGTTCTTTGCAGCGTGCCTTCGGCCCTAGCTGCAACCCTTTCGTTTCTTTTAGATGTACCTTTTCATATCTCTTTCTTCCATCTACTTTCCACCCTCTCTAACAATTGATTCATGTGCCAACCAAGAGGATTTCCTCTGTTACACCTTTCAAACCTTTTACTGTCTATTTCCGTTTCAGCTCTGAACGACCTTATAGGTCCCAGTGCTTGGCTTTTGGCCTAAATTCTATATTCAATTCAATCCTTCCCCTTCCCCCAACCACCACCACCAAATAAATAAATTAATAAATAAGAGTTAGTGAACCTTTTGCGGTGCACCGTAGCCATTATTATAGGTTTTTTTAGTAGCGTCCCTTCTAGTTTCAGTAATTTTTTAACCTTTCACTTTACTTCCATTCCACTTCCTTTCTTCAATCTTGCTGTCCAACCACTCCAACTCCCCCCGCCCCCCTTTACTGTATAAAGCACTGATTGGCTGACAGTGGCCCCAATGCTTGTCTTTCTGCCAAATTTCCGGGAGTGAATCAGTCCCCCACCAAAATCTAACGGGTATCCTTATCAAGATCGATGTTATGGTCCGTCTAAAATTTTCAGGGACGTCCAAACCCATGTCCGTAGGCCAAAAGTGGTTCTTTTGATTTTGAAAGTGGCCCGCTATAGAAAAAATAAGTAAAAGTATATTTCTCTTTTTTATATCATTAAAATTAGGTTTACCGCTTATCCTGAATAAAAGAAATATTCCTTGCAAAATCAGTAACTGCAAAAAAAAAAGCCATTATGTCTGTTATATTGCATCATATATATATATATAATATGTATATACATATACATATATATATGTATATATATATATGTGTGTGTATATATTTATATATATATGTATATATATGTGTGTATACATATATGTATATATATGTGTATATATATATATATGTATATATATAGATACATACATATACATGTACATATACATACACACAGCTAGCCCGCATGACTTTCTGTTTTTGTCAAGAGTGGCCCTCAGACTAAACAACTTTGACGGCCCAAGGCCTAAATGAAGGTATATTTATTTGTGTTGAATTAATTTCCACGAGTTTAACTCAACTCAAAATATTCTTAAGTATTTTGGAAGCTTGAACTTCAAGTCAATGGGCCCTGTAGCCTTGTTCCATAAGAATAGGGTTTGTCTAGTAGTAAAGCTGAGTAGTAGGAAGACAGTTAGGTTTGCCTTACTAGCCTGTTGCCTATACAATTTGATTCACCCAAGATAAACACATTTTTAAGAATAAAAAAATCAAGAGTTGATGACTGATTGTTTGGTTTACACTAAACTGGCGTCATGATAGTAAAGTTCATCGGTACTGGTGTACAAAAACAAGGCATTAAAGGAACATAGACAAGGCCATCAATAAACTAAACTCGACAAGACTAAGCATTTAAATACTATTCAACTGCAATGAACATGGAGCAATTGGATGAGAAACTAGAAATCAGACTACGGATAAATATTAAAACCTTTTAACATACTTCAAGTTTGAGAAGCTTTGTGCCAGATCTTGTAGACCAGTGGTTCTTAACCAGGGGGGCGTCAGCAATTTCCAAGGGGGGACGAGCCCTAGGGAAAAATTAAAAATTCTCTAATTATATTCGTTATTCTCTTAACAAGAGTCGCTAAGAAGCAGTGTCAAGTATCTCACTAAGTCATTCCCAAAAGAATAAAAACACCCCATCTCTTTCTCCTTTTATTTAATTTTCTTTTAAACCTGGGAGGGAATTTTGCTCATAGATGGAAGGGGCGGGGGGTGCGGGCGTGGAGGGAAGGACCAACTTTTAGAGGGGGCGTGGTAATATAAAGGTTAAGAACCACTGTTGTAGACACTGATGTACGGGAATGATTCCGTGAAATTTTGAGGGAGATATTGTGTGTGAGGGAGTAAGACAGATCAATAGTAAATCTGATTGGGGGTAGAGCTTTCCAGAGCCAGTGGCTACCGGAAAAGAAACAGAGGAACGGTTCAGAAACAGAGTTCATTAAAAACTTGGCCCATGTTAGTCAGAAATTATGTCAACTATGAGGACGCGATAAACTATTGAGTATAAGTGACGAACTATTTTGACAAGTTGATGTCGGCCTACTTCAGAATCAGGAAGGAATACCTTTACCCCTTGAAAACCTGTGGTATTAAAAAATTAGGATTCAATATAATAATCTTACTGATTGGATGAATGCTGTGAAATTTAATGGCAGAAAAAAAAGGACGGGCAAAGTGATAACTTGTTTGTTTATATGTTTAACGTCACTATATAAGAAGTTAACGAAATGTAGAGTTAAGAGTTGAATTGAATTGAATAAAGAATTTAGGCCAAAGACCAAGTACTGGGACCTATGAAGTTATTCAGGGCCGAAACGGAAATTATCAGTAAAAGGTTTGAAAGGTGTAAGAGGAGGAAAACCTCGCAGTTGCACTATGAATCCATTGTTAGGAGAGGGTGGAAAGTAAGATGGAATAGAGAGAATATGAAAGGAGGTACGGTAAAAGGAACGAAAGGGGTTGCAGCTAGGGGCTGAAGGGACGCTACAAAGAACCTTAAGTTTTGCCTACAGTGCACGCACGAGGTGCACTGACGGCGCTACCCCACTACGGGGCGCAGGATTAAGAAAAAAGGAGTAACTGTATATGTGAAGTCAGCTCCCGCCATGCCTAACAAACACATTAGATGATATTTAATGATAAGGATTGTTTGGTTCCATCCCTGGATTTAAGCCTTCGCGTGTCAATTATTAGAAAGTTTGTGCTCTGAAGAGACTATAGACAAAATTTAGGAACAGTTGAGAACAGACCAGCGCGTCTTATGCAACTCATTAAACTCCGCTTTCATAATTTACTTAACCATTCCTTTAAGACTTGTATTTACAGATGAGACATATCCAGTTGCTAAGAGTGGACACTTGTGCCC
Source organism: Macrobrachium rosenbergii (assembly GCF_040412425.1). NCBI lineage: Eukaryota > Metazoa > Arthropoda > Malacostraca > Decapoda > Palaemonidae > Macrobrachium > Macrobrachium rosenbergii. The sequence continues at coordinate 51,216,168 of NC_089748.1, forward strand.
AAATAAGGAGGGAAAGAAAGACAACCAAGTGTATAAGAAGAGAAAAGACAGGGGCAGACTCAGACTTGCCCGCTGTTATTGGCCACTCAAGGACCTTCTTGTTTTTTACTCTGCAAAGATAGTTGAATTGCTTCACCTTGGTGCACTGTAGGCATTACTTGAGGGTCGTTGCAGCGTCCCTTCGACCCGTAGCTGCAACCTCTTTCATTCCTTTTACTGTACCTCCGTTCATGTTCTCTTTCATCCTTCTGACTTCCCACCCTCTCCTAACAATTGCTTCATAGTACAACCGAGAGGTTTTCCTCCTGTTACACCTTTCAGACCTTCATACAGCCAGTTTCCGTTCCAGCGGTGAATGGCCTCAGAGGTCCCAGCGCTTGGCCTTTGGCCTAAATTCCATATTCTGTCTATCTCTCTTAAACTGCATCACTTTTTTGGAACTAACACACCACAGTCTTGGCCCGGGGTGCAATAAGTCGTACATCAAGCAGTTCCAAAATGTAAAATAAAAAAGAGGAAAAAATCGACCCTAAAGAATACTGAAGACTTTACCAGAGTACAGATCCATGCACAGAAGACTTACTGTAGAGCTCATTAAGTCCTAAATAATGTACAGGAAATATATACCTATAAGCAGATTTATATACAGAAAGACTAGTTTTTCGTTAGCCGACACATTAAACTTTAAAGCAACTCCTGTATAAAGAAAAAAAAAGTAAATTCAAGCAGGTTTGACTACTGGTTTCTCTTCAGTGAAGTATGTGCTTCAATTAGGAGTATCCAATAATCTAAATTACTTAAATCTATTTATCAATTTTGTTATGAAAGTCGCTTTTAAATTTACCGTGCGGGTAACGAAAGAATTAAGCTTTCTATATGTAATGCCGCATAATTTCTCTTGGGGTTTATTGCACTTAAGGTATATAAGCTAACGATGAGGTTCCTGGGTTTGAAGTCCAGGATTAAGCAATGATGCTTAGGTCAGGTTAGGTTAGGAAAAGTTAGGTCAACACTTATTGGCACCAACAAAATATAATGGCTGCTTTTCTTACAGTGAACATTATGTACAATAGGAAAAGGAACAATAGGAAAATGAACGATAGGAAAAGGAACAACAGGAAAAGGAGCGATAGGAAAATGAACGATAGGAAAAGGAACAATAGCAAAAGGAACGATAGGAAAATGAACGATAGGGAAAGGAACGACAGGAAAAGGAGCGATAGGAAAATGAACGATAGGAAAAGGAACAATAGCAAAAGGAACGATAGGAAAATGAACGATAGGGAAAGGAACAATAGCAAAAGGAACGATAGGAATATGAACGATAGGAAAAGGAACAATAGAAAAAGGAGCGGTAGGAAAAGGAACAATTGGAAAATCTGGGATATACAATCGAGACTTCTTGACGAAGTGTCACTGCCCTTCTCACAATACGCAGCATTTTACGCATCATTAAGTGAGGTTATTATGAACTCGAGAGTCATACCACTCACTTAAAAAATGCGAAAATATTCTCCTTCACCAAGCAACTTACTTTGCGTAAGTTTGACGCTACTCAAAAAGGAAGACACTCCTTCGACGGTACTGTAACAAATATGTAATCTCTCTCTCTCTCTCTCTCTCTCTCTCTCTCTCTCTCTCTCTCTCTCTCTCAACGAAGGTGCGTAAGTTTGACACTACCCTAAGGAAGACTAGCTCCTTCAACGATGCTATAATCTTACACATATATATATTCTCTCTCTCTCTCTCTCTCTCTCTCTCTCTCTCTCTCTCTCTCTCAACAAAGGTGCGTAAGTTTGACGCTACCATAAGGAAGACTGGCTCCTTCAACGATGCTGTAATACACACACATATATAGGCTATTCTCTCTCTCTCTCTCTCTCTCTCTCTCTCTCTCTCTCTCTCTCTCTCTCAACAAAAGTGCGTAAGTTTGACGCTACTCTAAGGAAGACTGGCTCCTTCAACGATGCTGTAATACACACACATATATATTCTCTCTCTCTCTCTCTCTCTCTCTCTCTCTCTCTCTCTCTCTCTCTCAACAAAGGTGGGAACAGACTTCTTCTTCTCAACTCTCTGTCTTTATGCTTCAAAGAAAAAAGGAACAAAAGACTTCTTGTGCTTTCCGCCGATTCCCTAGAAGACGAGTGGACGGGACCTCACCCTACCTTACGAAAAAAGTTGTTACGGTTCACCCACGAAATCGTGCCAATGGGACCACCACAAATCCCCTTCACCCTTTTTAAATGGAACAAGGACCCACCTTCGAAAGAAAGTAAAAAAAATAAAAAAGTTCAGAGCTCATTTCAAATTCCAGCCCTTTCTAAGCTTCGCGCGCCGCTCTTAAGCTTTCGATTATGTTAAGTTTGAGATATCATATATGCTTTTCAGTGACTAAATAAAAGGTAAAATATAATTATATATATATAT
>NC_089748.1:51223597-51228597 GCF_040412425.1 Macrobrachium rosenbergii
ACAGCATTATACCGAGACCACCGAAAGATAGATCTATTTTCGGTGGCCTTGATTATACACTGTACAGAAAACTATTTTTTACTTGTTTGTTACTGCGACGGTTTAAAGAAGTCAGTGAGGGTTGTACTGAATTAAGCTGAAAAACTTGAAGTGATCAAAACATGAATGAATTCTCCTGAAGATACAATATATTGAATTTAGTGCCATCAGTGTTTACAGATCTACTGTAATTAGCATCCACGAAGAAATTACCAATCAGATTGTTTTTGGTTGGAGTCAATTTAAGGAAAAAAATTGTACGAAATCATAATCTTAGCAATGGCAAGATTTAATGATATATTACTTTAACTGCTTCATAATGTCAATGTGCATGAATGGCGAAAAAATTAAAGATAATATAAAGATAACCTTTACCCGCCACCACCTCCCCCCCAAAAAAAACACGTACAAAAAAAACATCAACACGGTTAGCAGAAATAACCAAAACGAACCAACCACCCGCTGCTTGAAAACAAGCACAAGCAGTCCTGTAAATCAAAGCAAGAGAGAGAAAGTCAAGTGCTTTTGAAGGCGGGTGTGTGTGTGGGGTTGGGGTGGAGGTGGGGGGGGAGAGAATGGAGGCAGTGTGGTTGTAGTTAATTTTTGAGATCTCAGAAGGGCTAACAAGGCCATTAATCAAAAGTGAACGGTCTTGTAGTACCGCCGTACGATAAGCTTTTACTTCCGGTCCCAATCCGTACCTTTCGATCAAGACTGCTGGTATCAGAAGGAATGTAATATATATATATATAATGTATATATATATATATATATATATATATATATATATATATATATATATATATATATATATATATATATATATATATATATATATATATATATATATATATATATATATATATATATATATGTGTGTGTGTGTGTGTGTGTGTGTGTATATATATTTATATATATATATATATATATATATATATATATATATATATATTTATATATATATATATATAATAAATATTATATATATAATATATGCATACATATATATATGCATACATATACATACAAACATACATACAATTCAACAACCAAGTACAACTCCAGCTATTTTTTTTTAAGAATTATCTGTACGCGGCAAATTTTTAAAACACACGTGGGTGAATTTTCCAAACCAAATAAACGCTCGGATTGTAATAAAACAAACAACAAAATAAAACTGAGCAGTCAAGCACAACTACAGCTATTTTTCAAAGAATTATCTTCATACGGTTTATTTTCAGAACGCCTGGGTGTTATTGTTATACCAGATGAATAATTATTTGGATTGCAATGAATCAGACAGAAGTGAATGGTTGCACAGTACCGACAGGATATGAAATTTTACTTCCGGTTTCAGTTCATACCTTACGGTCAAGATTGCTTCCTTCGAAATACACAAACAAAAACAAACAAACAAACAAAAAAATTAGCACTCAAGTTCAATTGCATCTGTTCTTCAAAGAATTTTCCGTATAGAATATTTTGAGAACGCCCTGTGTTAATTTCTATACCACATAAATATCCGGATTGCTCTGCAATCAATTAAAAACAAACTTGCCATACGAATGTGCAGCGTCTCAGATGCATTTCCATAAAAGAGTACAGGCTCGCTCGCTCGCTTGCGCGCGCGCCTGAGCATTACACCATGCCTGCGCAGCAGCTTAAGCTCGCAGATATTAATGGGAAACAACCCCTCAGCTAAACGCACGCAAATGCAGCTCCTCCGTCTCCATAAAGAGAAACATTTCCCTCCGTGAGGAATGTCTCAGGGGCGCCTATCGTGACAAATAACTTTTTCTCTTGCGTAATCTCTTACAGCGTTATTCCCACAATTTATGGCCGAAGGTTGCATAATGATGAATAATGAGTCATAGTCGCGCCGCGTAATGAAAAGGAAAATTATAGGACCCGACGTAACTGGCAGATACTACAGACGTGATCTACATTTATGTTTTGGAACTACGATTCACTACCCCCTTCTACACCCGCCCCCTCCCCCCGCCCCAGGCTCCCTCCCCACCCCAGCCAAGCCGGTGTACTGGCACTGAGACAAACATAACAAACATAACAACGTGCTTCAGTCAATCCTACTTTCATTTGTGCAATTGCAAATTACGATATATACGTTGATGGAAGTGACGTGAATGTACACTGCTTGATGGGATGATTGATGGGACGGGCAAATATAGTCAGTACAACGACGAATGTAATAACTTTGGATGGACACGCACGTAAATGCGATGAGTGTTGTTGGGGGGGAAAATGAAAATGGAAAATATAAAATCGGGCGGAATTGTTTAAAACAAAAGTAAGGCCATGAATGCGTATGCATTTTTCATGACGGGAGCTACATGGTAATAAAGAAAATATTACCCTACAAGTCAATATTACTCATTGAAGTACATAGTTTTTTTTTGATAACGGACATAAGCAAGCTGCTTTTAAATATAAAAAAAAGTCTTAAATATTTTCCTGCAAAACTTGTAAGCAAAAATACTTAAATTAGATAAAAAAAAAAACAAGATCTTTCCCCTCCCAGTCGCTAAGAATTTATGAGAGTTTAAGTAAGTCACGTCGGGAAGAAGGACTGATTCAGCTACACTCAAACGTTCCTCTAACAAGAGAGAATCCGCCTTAATATTCTTTGCAGCGTGCCTCCGGCCCCTAGTTGCAACCCCTTTCGTTCCTTTTACTGTACCTCCTTTCATATTTTCTTTCTTCCATCTTACTTCCCACCCTATCCTAACAAATGATTCATAGTGCAACTGCGAGGTTTTCCTCCTGTTACACCTTTCAAACCTTTTACTGCCAATTTCCGTTGCAGCGCTGAATGGCCTCATAGGTCCTCGTGGTTGGCCTTTGGCCTAAATCTATATTCAATTCAATTCAGTTCAATTCAAAAGAGAATCTGTCTCCATATTTAAAGTAAATTACAAACGGCTTGCTGAAAATTGGTTACTTGGCAGAAACAGGAATATTTGTCAGGCAAAAATGTATCATTTTGCAAAAATCTTTGCATTTACGTTAATGCAAAGCTTGATGTAAAATCCGTCTTAGAGGCGAAATGAGAAAAATATAATGTATTTAATAACAATTTTACAGGCCGCGGTAATGTTGTATAGAAAATTTATTACTGCAGTCACAATATGGCCGAAGAATCCTATGATTCGATGGAAGCTACAAAAGTATGCGCATAAGAAGCCGCATGGATACATGAGCTTCAAGATCCATAAAAATAAAATGAATTAATTTTTCTCTCCTTCTTTTGCCACTTGAAGTGCAAAGCCACTCAGATGTTCAGAATTAACCAATGTCGCTTGTTAAGGCCACGTCCATCTTATTTATATCCTTTGCGTGATTCCCCCTTACTCCCCCCAACCACTGCCAAATTAAATTTCACAAGTGTCACAGACAACGGACGTGGGAATGAGTAGGAGGAACATAAGGATTTGGGAAGTGTTTGGGCCATGAGTGGTTTTAGTATATTGCCATTTTTCAACTTGGAGCTCGAAATCTAGAAAAAAAAAAATAAAACAAGCAGCAATATAGAAATGGTAAGGGAGACGTATCGAAAATGTCATGCAGTCAAGAGGAACTTTCTCACAATATTTCGAGGCAAAGACGACAGTGTGTCATATAGGGAATCTGCCTTTCTTACAACCATACAAGCTAGCAACTTGAAAAACTGATCGAGGCCTTTATTAGAAAAAGTAAACTGATCACAAGCAGCTGAACTTTTCAGAGCAGATCAGAAAATTTATCATGACAATAAAAACGGTACCTAACATTTTACAGGCAGAACACAACATAGTTTAGTTCAAACATTTTACATTCATACTAAAAGACTATACAACCAAAGGTAAAATATCAAAGTCAAACAAACTCAAATAAATATACGGAATCAAAACGATGCAAACTATTGTCAGAGCCACAAGTACCCTTGACGAACTTTCATCCCAGAAAACGCCAAAACCTCCAGAAAACGAGGACCCATCAGAACTGGAGCCACCATTCGATAAACTCCGAGTTGAGGTGGCTCAAGTCATCAGTATATGGCAATGAGAACAAACAAGCTGCCATTAAACAACCATTTGCTCGGCGACTCTTGAGTGTTGCAAGGATTGCCTGAGCAAATTAGGAGAAGGGACATTCAAGTAGACGCGAGAGTCTCCGAAACAAAGACTCAAGAAATTGGAGCCTGTCAGCGGTGGTCAGACTCAACGCCAGAATGTGCACTTTTGTAATGGGGAAAGTAAACATGCCCCTTCCAACTGCTCTTTGTGTTAAGACTGTTCTTAACCGAATTAAAGCGGTCTTTGAATTGATCTAGATAATATTTTATGGAAGTGATACGCTTTGAAGCAAAATATCTTTTGGATTAGTAAGATCTGAAGAATTTTCCAAACTAAGAAATTGAAGATATATTGATTGACTGAATGTGTGAAATTTGTAAAACTTCTCTAAACTAAACTAAAGAAAAAAAATAAATCTGAAAATGACAAAAAATACAATCTTTAAAATATACGAATGCAATAAAATCTGTATAAGGATGTTAGTGCCTGCTTGCACCTCACGTGATGCACTGTAGGCACAGTATGGAAAAGATCTTGTTTTTTGTTTGCAGTGTCCCTTTGGCCCCTAGCTGTATCTCCTTTCTAGCCTTTTACTTTTTCTCCATTCCCACATCCTTTCTTCAGTCTTGCTGTCCAACCTCTCAGGCTATTAATTCTCAGTGAGACAGTGTTTTTTTTTTTTTACTCCCCGTTCCACCTTCCGATCCCTGTATTTCATCTCCTTTACCCTCTGGCTCTCTTTATTTTGCTGTCCAACCACTGCAACTCCCTTTTTTTCTGTCTTAAACACCGAATTGCTGAAAGTGCCCCAGTGCTTGGCTTGACAGGCTGAATTTCTTAAACGAGAACTGACAGAATTATTTTCTCTCCTTCTCTCTCTCTCTCTCT
>NC_089748.1:51233597-51248597 GCF_040412425.1 Macrobrachium rosenbergii
GGAGGTACATTAAAGGAATGAAAGGGGTTGTAGCTTGGGGCACCAACCCCCTACGGGGATGTATTGGTGGAGAAGCTGCTAAAGAAAAAACTCTGCTACAAAAACAGTACCCTTTCTGCTCTAGTTAAACAATCTTTGCAATCTGTATCTCTACCTACTGTTACGTGTAGAAATAGTGCGGCATAACGAGTTAGATTTTAAGAATCTCAGAAACCTTCAAAAATACGATAAATATAACAGCAGGTAAAGGAGAAACAGAGGAGTATTTTTTTTTAATTTCTTGCTAAGCCTTGTCTTCACCTAACAGGAACTGTCAGGAAAAAGAAGTCCACATTATATTTCTCGTTGTTCATTACTGGATCTACAGCTCCCATTACTGTTCCCAGATATGTATTATTATTATTATTATATTATTATTATTATTATTCCATATAAACCCTATTCATATGGAATAAGTCCACAGGGACCATGGACCTGAAATTCAAGCTTCCAAAGAATATGGTGCTCATTAGGAAGTACGAGAATGCACAGAGAAATATAGAGTGAAGAGATATTACTTATTAAACAGTACAAAAATACATAACCACAACTCACACACACACTATCTGCACCAAAACTCACATCAGAAATCTCCTCTTATACCAGTGGTTCTCAACCAGGGGGAAATCCCCCCATAGGACAGAATTTCAAAGTTTCAGGGGGAGGCGGGGAATTGTAACCAGTGATTTTTAGTATTATATGCAAATTATCTGGAATGCAACTTTTGAGGCAGACTGTTATAGAAAGGAGGCGGGAATGACATTCTGACATATGGTGAAAGGGTGTTTTGGGACACCACCTCCCCCCCAAAAAAAAAAATCTGAGAACCACTGTCTTATACTGAAACATGAATATTCTGTTTATAGTCGTTTTCGAACATACTAAAACTCACCCGCCTCTGACTCTGTCCCATGCATATAAATGAAACAGCAAACATACAGAAGTATACACCACACATAACCGCAACTCTCTCTCTCTCTCTCTCTCTCTCTCTCTCTCACACACAATCTGCTCCGCATGTACGAGTATAGTACACTCGCAAAAGCCTCGTCTCCCTGCTCGTTGTAATTACGGACGGAAGCAAGATTAGAAAGGATGAAACAGGCGCGGAAGTGCAAACTGGAATTAATTCCCGCCGGTACAGGTGGCGAAGAAAACATCACGCACGGGGTGAAGGAGTCAAATACCCTCCCATCCTGAGGAGAGAGAAAAAAAAAGTGTGAGAGAGAGAGAAGAGAGAGAGAGAGAGAGAGAGAGAGAGAGAGAGAAATGCCTGAAGTACGTAAGGAAGAGAATAAACGTATCCAGGGCTTTGTGTTATCTTTAACATTAATTGATCTCTCTCTCTCTCTCTCTCTCTCTCTCTCTCTCTCTCTCTCTCTCTCTCGTGAATATACTAAAGGGAGAGAGAGAGAGAGAGAGAGAGAGAGAGAGAGAGAGAGAGAGAGAGAGAGAGAGAGAGAGAGAGGCCTGACGTACGTAAGGGAAGAGAATAAACGTATCCAGGGCTTTGTGTTACCGTCAACATTAATTAATCTCTCTCTCTCTCTCTCTCTCTCTCTCTCTCTCTCTCTGTCACATACACCCACATTTATATATTATATAAAGCAGAGAGAGAGAGAGAGAGAGAGAGAAAGAGTCTAAGAAAGCAGAGAGTCTAAAGTACGTAAGGAAAAGAATAAACGTAATGCCCTTTGCATCTGACTAAGAGAAAACATTGCAGAGGGTTTATCTCTCTCTCTCTCTCTCTCTCTCTCTCTCTCTCTCTCTCTCTCTCTCTCTCTACAGTGCAAAATGCAAGCGAGTGAGAGAGAGAGATTGCCCTTAGGTGTGCCTAATATAAGCTCGTTATTTGATGAAACCTGCCATCATAAAATTCAAATTCGCATCAGAAGCGTCATACTTATCTATTTGTTCTTTGTCGTTTTTCTGGTTCTTTTTTATTCGTTTTTGAGAAAATAGCAACCTAAGATCGACCTCAAAAAAAAAAAAAAAACAAGTGACACTACGGACACTTTATCACCATTAATCTTGAGCTTATTAAGGTAATCTTCCGTAATATGCTTTTTCTTCTTTTTTTAACTGGCAACGTTTTTCTTAGTTTTATTTATTCGTTTTTAAGAAAATATTAACCTGACCTAAGTTCTACCTCAAAAAAAAAAAATCTATAACAAGAGCGGAGACTCGTTATCACCATTAATCTTGGGGTTATTAAAGTAATCATCCGTAATATACTTTTTCCTCTTCGTTTTTTTTCAAGTGTCAACGTTTCTCTTAGTTTTATTTATTCGTTTTTAAGAAAATATTAACGTTTTTATAACAACAGAAAATATTAATCTTGGAAGCATTAGTAATCATCATTAATATACCCTCTTTGTATTTTTCAAGTGTCAACATTTCTAAAAAAATCTATAACAAAAAAATCTATAACAGGAGACACTCTTTATCACCATTAATCTTGGGCTTATTAAAGCAATCTTCAGTAATATACTACTTCTTCTTCTTCTTCTTCTTCTTCTTCTTCTTCTTCTTCTTCTTTTTTGTGAGTGACAACTGTAACAATGTCACTCCCAGTACGTCAAAAGTGTTGCAAGTCAGCCCAAGGACATTTTTCATCTCGAGTGTTGTTATCGCAATCATGATTCGCCAACGATGCTTAGGAGTCGCGTTTTCTCACGCTCTTTGCATCGTTTTGATTTTTCGTTCCTTTAGTATTTCCAGTACTTCTATCAAGAGAACTTATTTTATTTATTTAAATGTTTTGCTGCTGAGTTCAATATTTGAATCTTTCATCTCTAAAGTGTTGTTTGCTGCTGAGTCAATATTTGATTCTTTCGTTCATGATTCGCCAACGATGCTTTTATCTGTTGAGTTCAATTTGATTCTTTCGTTCTTTAGTATTCAGGACTTCTATCAACAGGATTTATTTTATCTGTTTATATGTTTTGCATCGAGTTCAATTGAATCTTTCTATTCCAGTTCCTTTAGTATTTTTGCCAGACTTCAATAATTTGAACAGTTCAAGATTCAATTACTTCTGTCAACTTTATTTTATCTGTTTATATGTTTTGCTGCTGAGTTCAATATTTGAATCTTTGTTTCTTTAGTATTCCAGGACTTCTATCAACGGATTTATCACATGTTTCACAGGATTTATATTTTTACAGCTGTTTATTTGATCTGTTTATGTTTTGCTGCTGAGTTCAATATTTGATTCTTTTCGTTCTGTTTACTTTTAGTATTTCCAGGACTTCTATCAACAGAATTGTTTTGCTGCTGAGTTCAATCTGTTTATATGTTTTATTTTATCTGTTTACATGTTTTGCTGCTGAGTTCAATATTTGAATCTTTCGTTCCTTTAGGGGACGGGTCAACAGGATTTATTTTATCTGTTTACATGTTTTGCTGCTGAGTTCAATATTTGAATCTTTCGTTCCTTTAGTATTCCAGGACTTCTATCAACAGGATTTATTTTATCTGTTTATATGTTTTGCTGCTGAGTTCAATATTTGAATCTTTCGTTCCTTTAGTATTCCAGTACTTCTGTCAACAGGATTTATTTTATCTGTTTACATGTTTTGCTGCTGAGTTCAATATTTGAATCTTTCGTTCCTTTAGTATTCCAGGACTTCTGTAACAGAACTTGTTTATTAATTTTTTTGTTCCTGTATTCCAGGACTTCTAGTTTATTTTATCTGTTTAGTTTGCTGCTGTAAAATATTTGGAATCAATGAATATAACTGAATGAGCCAGTATTTGAATAAAGGAATCAAGGAATATAATTAAATATTCGTTCTTTTAGTATTCCAGTGCTACTATCAAAAACTTACATTTTTTTTTGCTGAGCCAGTATTAGAGTAAAAGAGATGTAAATATTAATTTTACTTGACATAAAAATGCATGTAATATCTAACATGTTTAATTATAGACAAATTCTACTTACTATCAACAGAATTTTTACTTTTTGAAGCTATTATAATAAAGGAATTTAGGAATATAACTGAATATTTATTATAAGATGTATATTATAACTGAATATTTATTATAAGATGTATATATCATCTAAAATGTTTTACGTAAAGTCAATGCCAAATAACTTATGATATAAAAAAGTCTGTGAAGATTTAGCGCATCAAAAATGTTTGCGCATAATTTCCCTTAGTGTGTTTCTTTTACATTCTAAAAGACTCGACGTTTAGTAAGTGTCTTTTTTTATTATTTTATTTTGTTTATTGTTTTATGATTATCTACCGTTTGTGATTTTTCTATTTTACTATTTTTGTTGTATCATTAGCTTAAACTGGTCCGCTGGTATAGTAGTTAGTGTCGTGGTATGTCACTCAGATGTCGCTGGTTCGCGCCTCCCCCAGGCCGACGAAAAATTACTAGAGCTGTATCATGATCAGTTACTGCTGCAGTGTGGGGTCTGCGGTGGGGGGTTGAAACCAACATTCTTTGGAAGCTTAAAGAATTTCAAGTCAATGGCCCCTGTGGTGTGTTTGTTCCTTGTGAATAGGTTTCGTCTACTGAAATAATAATAAATAATAATATTAATTTTATAATAGTTGAATATTTAGTTGTTTTGTTTTTAAATACGCTTAGCTGTTTTTTATTAGGCTTAATACACTTTTGGTCATCTGTGTAGTCTACCATAAAGTTCACTGTTCGATCACCCTCACACTATTTCTTAAAAGAGAGAGAGAGAGAGAGAGAGAGAGAGAGAGAGAGAGAGAGAGAGAGAGAGAGAGAGAGAGAGCCGTGAGGTGGATGTTCATTACTTGTAAAAAGAAAAATTAAAAAAATAGCAAGCACAATCCCTACATTATGTTGGTACTAATGTTTTGCAAAATGAGTTAACGCCTTTTGCAAAATGTTAACGCTTTGCAAAACGAGTAGCCACATAAAGGTATTTCTTATTTGTTATTTTCATTGGCTAGAAGTGTTTATTATTATTATTATTATTATTATTATTATTATTATTATTATTATTATTATTATTATTATTTCAGTAGATGGAAACCTATTCACATGAGAAGCACACAAGGGCCATTGACTTGAAATTCTTTAAGCTTCCAAAGAATGTTGGTTTCAGCCTCCCACCATGGACCCACACTGCAGTACTGATCATGATACATAGCCAGTGATTTTTCATCGCCCCGGGGGAGACGCGAACCTGCAACATCTGAGTGGTATGCCACATACTAACGACTATACCAGCGGACTAGTACTTTTCATACAGCAGACTCTTCAGTGAAAAATCTCAGTTACAATGCAAGGGTTTTTGATACTTGGGCCCAGGGCTAGACAGCAGCTTCAAGCCTAAACATGCCTTGGCCCACTGATGACACGGACCACGCAATTTTTTAAAAACGAAAACACCTTTGTTCAATACATTGTTAAAAATTTATTTTAATTAGAGCATTAGGCTGAACATTCTCATCCCATTAAAAACTCAGTTATGCAATACAAGACAGTCGCAATTTTAATTTTTTTAAATTTAACTTTTTTTTTCTGATTTTTCACATATCCAGGAAAAGGTTTAGCTTTTCTGTGTGGAATGGAAAGAAATATAGAGTTTAGGCCAAAGGTCAAGTCTGTCCGCACTGTCTGTCCGCCTCAGATCTGGAAATTACTAATTGAGGTAGAGGGTTTGAAACTGTAACAGGAGGGAAAACCTCCAATCATATGAAATAATCAAATCGCAGCCTGGATAGCAAGATGAAAATTTTATTTATGGTTAAAAAGTTAACTAAATCGTTGCAGCTGGGGCCCGAAGGGACGTGCAAAAACCTTAATGTGCCTACAGTGCATCGCGTGAGGTGAACGTTAATCCCCACGAAGAAGTACTGAAAGAAATGCACCAGTAACCCAGGATCTTGATCAGAAAACCAGCGATTGATTTTTTACTAGACCTAAAGTAAAAGGAAGGAAAATTATTTCTCACATCGTAAAGTCTACAGGTGTTCCCATTCAACAGTCGCACAACTACAGAAGAACTCAAATTCCCATTCCTTTCTTTTTATAGTCACATAATCAGGAAAAGGTTTAGTTTTCAGTTTCGTATAAGAAAACTATTGAGATGGCTGTCTTTGTAAAATCCATTAGTTCTGAACACCGCAGATCTTTGAAAAACTACTGGGCTAGATGTCAGCAAAGAATGAATATGGTGATAATGGTCACCGCAATCATCTAACACACTGATTATAATACTGAAATATACCTCAGTGTTTTTATTTATCATACGGAAAAGTTAGCATGATCGTGCGTCTAGTTCATGATTACTATAACAGAAATACCACTGGGCCGTGGATAGTTCATGATTATCATACTGAAATTTAATGGGCCCTGGCCGGATTTCATACTGAAATACACTGTTACGATTGATGCCGTAGAAATACACTGTTTTACTAGTTTCTACATCATGCTAAAATATGCCATTGTAATTTTGATATTCATCGCAAAAATACATTGATGATATTCAGCTGATAATCATATATGGAAATAAAAGTTGGTTCAAAACTTTTTTTATGCAAGTATCAGTAAAAGTTAATATACCTTTTAGTTTTAACCAGACCACTGAGCTGATTAACGGCTCTTTAGGGTTGGCCGGAAGGAGATATATTTATTTTACGTCTTGATAACCAATTGGTTACCTAACCTTAGGACCTGATAACCATATGGAAATATACCATATTATGACGATTCTGAAACCATACGGAAATATACTTTCCTCTAATTCTTCATTTAACCTATACGGAAACATCATTTAGTCTATCTGACGTCATATTGAGAGCACATCACTTCTGTTGCGTCTTTGATAACCAGTAAACATATTAAACTGTTTTATTCCTTTGATAACCACTACTAATACAATGCCAGTTCCTGATAATAACAGTGAAATACACTGTTTAGTTCCTAGATAACATAATGGAAATATACCATTGTTTAGTCTCCTGACAACCATACGGAAACATACTTATGTTTAGTTCCTGGTAACACATACTACAATACACTTTTATTAGTTCCTCATAACTATAATGGGAAACATACTTACTCTTTAGGTTCTGATAACCAAATATTGAAAAAAGTTTTACTCTTAGTTCCTGATAACCATATGGAAATATACTTATTTTTAGTTCTTGATAACCACATGGAAATATACTTATGTTTAGTTACTGATAATCACGTAGGGACTGACCGAAAAGGAAAATGAATGATATGTTGATATCCTCTATATTTTCTGATGAGTCAATATGTCATGCCACTGTATCCAACATCTTTATTTATTTATAAATTATCACCTCTAGCTTTTCCGCTCCGAGAAATAAGGCTCATATTCATAAAAAAAATGGTATAAAAAATTCATGGTTCTATCATTCTAAATAATCAGTTGATTATGGCTGAGTCTTAAATTCTTTTCTTTTATTGAAATATAAAAATAAATTAATATATATATTTATTAAAGATGAATAGTAATATATATATATATATATATATATATATATATATATATATATATATATATATATAGTTATTTATATACATACTATTGCCTTCGTGTACATGTGATATTCTTCAAATCTGTCCCTGAATACCGTTTCAGTTTTATAATAATAAAATAAAAAAAGTCTTAGCATAAGCTTCAAAATTATCTTACGCAAGATTCGAAATAACATGAATTTAGCCTAATTTAATGTAAAGTAAAATTAGAATTTTATTATCTGTAAGTCCTTTTTCTTCCGAAGTAATCAACATCCAATGCGCTAACCTGTGGAGTAGAAAAGGTTTTATACTTCTTTGATATGCCACTCTAATCCTGTTTTTGCTGACCTTACCCAGTCAATTGCTCACGAAGAAAAACTGTCCGTTCGACAGTTCCATTCTCCCGCTCTCTCCTCCTCTCCTCCTCCTCCCTCCTCTCTCCTCCTCCTCTCTCTCTCTCTCTCTCTCTCTCTCACCATTCCCAACCTTTCTCTCTCTCTCTCTTCCTCCATATACGCAACAAACACAATTTCTTCTTCCTAGTCTCTCTCTCTCTCTCTCTCTCTCTCTCTCCATATACGCACACAAACACAATTTCTTTCTTTAAGTCTTCCCCCTTCTCTCTCTCTCTCTCTCTCTCCATATACGCACACAAACACACCCTTTCTCTCCCCTCTCTCTCTCTCTCTCTCTCTCTCTCTCTCTCTCTCCATATACGCACACAAACACATTTCTTTCCTTTAAGTCACCCCCTCTCTCTCTCTCTCTCTCTCTCTCTCTCCCTCCATACAATTACACAAACACTCTCTCTCTCTCTCTCCTAACCCACATACACAACCTCGTTCATTGCCTTCTCTCTCTCTCTCTCTTTCTCTCTCTCCCTTTGCTCTCTCCACTTCTCTCCCTTGCTCTCTCACTCTCTCCTCTCACTCTCTCTCTCCTCCTCACAATGTTTTTCTCTTCGGCCTCTCCTTCAGTCAACCTCTCTCTCTCTCTCTCTCTCTCTCTCTCTCTCTCTCTCTCTCTCTCACTCAAAATTTCTTCGTCTTTCTTCATTTCCCAACCTCTCGTTTTCTCCTTGTCACCATCCTCTTCGCCTTCGCCTCCATCTCTACTCTCTCACTTTCTTTCTTCTTTTCCTCCCTCTGTTCCCCTCTTTCATTTTCTCCACCTTAATGAAGAAAACTGCCGGTGTATATATATACATATATAAGGGAGGGATAAGGAAGGCCAGAGAGTAACATAAAAGGAGAAGAGGGAAGGGAATACGAGGACAGCCGGTGGGAGGTCGGAAAGATGGAAGAAGGGGAAGATGGAAGAAGGGGAAGATGAAAGAAGGCAATAATAATACGGGCTGCATGGGAAGGAAGGGATGGAAAGGATGGAAGGGGCTTAATGGGCAAGGATTACCGGCGCCTGGGGGGAGGAATAGAGAGGGAGGGTGGTTGGTAAGGGTGAGGATGGAAGGGCGAGGATGGAAGCGTGGGGAGGGGGCTATTGTGGGGGTGGGGCGGGGTGGTGGTCTGTGGAGAATTTGATAAGAGGTGGCGGGGTGGAAATGAGTGATAGGTTGGTTCTGGTCGAGGAGCCGTGACCAACGAAATTACCCCGAAGGCTGCGACGCTTTTTGCTTCCGACCGATCGCCATGCGAGAAGAGAAGCACTTGATAAAAAAAAAGGTGAAGAGAAGCACTGGACAAAAAAATGAAGAGAAGCACTGGATAAAAAAAGGGGGAAGAGAAGCACTGGATGAAAAAAAAGTGAAGAGAAGCACTTGTTACACAAAAAGGTGAAGAGAAGCACTGGACAAAAAAAAAAATTGAAGAGAGGCACTGGATAAAAAAAAGGGGGGAAGAGAAGCACTAGATAGAAAAAAAGGTGGAGAGAAGCACTTGATACAAAAAAGGTGAAGAGAAGCACTTGATAAAAAAAGGTGAAAGGAAGCACTTGATAAAAAAGGTGAAGAGAAACACTTGATAAAAAAAAGATGAAGAGAAGCACTTGATAAAAAAAGGTGAAGAGAAACACTGGATTAAAAAAGGTGAAGAGAAGCACTGGATAAAAAAAGGTGAAGAGAAGCACTTGATAAAAAAGGTGAAGGAAAGCACTTGATAAAAAAAAGGTGAAGAGAAACACTTTTTAAATAAAAAGTGAAGAGAAGCACTTGACAAAAAAGGTGAAGAAAAGCACTTGATAAAAAAAAAGGTGGAGAGAAGCACTGGATTAAAAAAAGGCGGAGAGAAGCAGTGGATAAAAAAAGGTGAAGAGAAGCACTTGATAAAAAAAGGTGAAGAGAAGCACTTGATAAAAAAAGGTGAAGAGAAGCACTGGATAAAAAAAAGGTGTAGAAAAGCACTTGATGAAAAAAAGGTGAAGAGAAGCTCTGGATGAAAAAAAAGTGAAGAGAAGCACTTGATAAAAAAAGGTGAAGAGAAGCGCTTGATAAAAAAAAAAGGTGAAGAGGAGCACTGGATAAAAAAAGGCGAAGATAAGCATTTTATAAAAAAAAAAAAGGTGAAGGGAAGCACTGCATAAAAAAAGGGTGAAGAAGGTACTGGATAAAAAAAAGGTGAAGAGAGGTACTGGATAAAGAAAAGGGGAAGAGAAGCACTTGATAAAAAGGAATGTGAGAAGCACTGATAAAAAAATATACAAGAGGAAACTGGAAGAAGCTGCTGAGAAGAGGGAAATATAAGAATGAAGAAATTTAGACAATAGAAAAAAAAATAAAGTATTACATAGAAAAGGATGCCACCAATAAATCCTTATGCATAAAAAGAATGGAGAGAGAGAGAAACGGAACGAACGAATGGAGAGAGAGAGAGAGAGAGAGAGAGAGAGAGAGAGAGAGAGAGAGAGAGAGAGAGAGAGAGAGAAACGAATGAGAATGGAGAGAGAGAGAGAGAGAGAGAGAGAGAGAGAGAGAGAGAGAGAGAGAGAGAGAGAGAGAGAGAACGGAACGAACGAATGGAGAGAGAGAGAGAGAGAGAGAGAGAGAGAGAGAGAGAGAGAGAAAGGAACGGAACGAACGAATGGAGAGAGAGAGAGAGAGAGAGAGAGAGAGAGAGAGAGAGAGAGAGAGAGAGGAGAGAGAGAGGCGGAACGAGTTGAAGGAGAGAGAGAGAGAGAGAAATGGAACGAATGAATGGAGAGAGAGAGAGAGAGAGAGAGAGAGAGAGAGAGAGAGAGAGAGAGAGAGAGAGAGAGGGGAACGAAAGGAATGGAGAGAGAGAGAGAGAGAGAGAGAGAGAGAGAGAGAGAGAGAGAGACGGAACGAACGAATGGAGAGAGAGAGAGAGAGAGAGAGAGAGAGAGAGAGAGGCGGAACGAGCGAACGGAGAGAGAGAGAGAGAGAGAGAGAGAGAGAGAGAGAGAGAGAGAGAAAGGAAAAATGGTCAAAGGAATGCAATATAAAACAGCACCGGCGACTAACCGCGGAAGGAACTTGGCCTACACGGGACGTTTGTGCATAGAACTTACACTTCACACTAACCCTGTGAATTACATTTGAAAATAACAACGGGTAACTTACATTCGGTTATTTTTTTCCACAGAACAGACTGTAATCAATTACGGCAAAACCAAAAATACGATAAACCAAAGAAAACCAAAATGAAATTAAACAAAACTTACTAATGAAGAACAGAGGAAAAGAAAAAATGTAGGAAGCCCAAATGGAACAAATGAAAGTCAAGTTAAGGATAAACAAAAGGAAAAAAAAAGATTAGCAATCAAGATTGGTTTCATTAATATCTTATTGTTGCACGTAAAGAAACTAGTTATGTGTAAATACGAACCATTTGTTGAAGTCAGAGTTAATCAAAAATAAGGTAATTCAAAGACGCCCTAATATCACACGTCACGACACATTCGAACACACACACACATTGTATATATATATATATATATATATATATATATATATATATATATATATATAGAATCTACTGGTCACTTACCAGATATATATATATGTAGTTGTAATAGCCTACTAGTCACTTTTACAGATACTTAACTTCTTAAATAATATTCGCGCTTTTGGATACGCTTGTCTGAATTCGACAGGTATATATATGTACGAGCGGCAATAGAATTTTATCCTTCTCGTGGTCAGGTCGGCAACGTGACCTCGTTCTGATTATGGGACGGGGGTTCGTTTCCGCTACATCGTAATTTCTTCATATTTCTTGCACTTGGATCCAAAGGCTTTGCAGTGACAAGCGTGTCCAAAAAAATCCAAAAATCGCGAAGAATCTGAGAAGGTAAAAGGGCATTGTGGCTATTAATATACTACATTTATATATATATATATATATATATATATATATATATATATATATATATATATATATTTCTGTATATATATATATATTTATGTATATATATATATATATATATATATATATATATATATATATATATATATATATATATATATATATATATATATATATTTATGTATATATATATATATATATATATATATATATATATATATATATATATTTATATATTTATATATATATATATATATATATATATATATATATATATATATATATATATATATATATATATATATATATATATATATATATATATATATATATTTATATATTTTATATATATATATATATATATATATATATATATATATATATATATATATATATATATATATAATATATTTATGTATATATATAGATAGATAGACAGATAGATATAGATATAGATAGATAGATAGCTAACATGTATTGTAATACACACATCAAGAACTCTCAGACCGGACGAGGTCTGAGGCTAAGCAATAACTGAATTTTTGCAATGTCTTCTTTCTTTCTTTCTGCAACGACATTTGGATATGGCAGTTTCAGTCTCACTAATAATATTAACGGAGACGCAGAAGCTTTATTGCATCGCTTTGCCATATCAAGTCAACAACAATTATAGAGATAAATGAACAGAAAAAAAAAAAACTTTCGTAGGATGACCGAGTCTCACTAACCATCCACGTTTTCCCAGGACTTCAGGTCCCTATCTACTCCCAAGAGAGGCAATTAGATGCTTTATGTCAACTCTTCTTATCCTGTTTTCGACAGACAAGGTCAAAGAGTTTCTGCTATTTTCAGTTCTGATACATTAGGGCTTTGAGGAGAAATAGGATTTTCAAAATATAATTTGATGCTTTCTAAAATTAACTTGAACAAGTTGAAGTTAAGGAGGGAAACTAGGATTTCTGTAGAATATGTAATTGATGCTACTACACACACACACATAATAATAGTAGTATATAAAGACTATATATATTCACAACTTTGCCCATTAATTCAATATAAACCGTCGGATATTTGTCATTTCACTTCTTTGCCATTTGGCGAGCCCTATCAACTTAATGCTTCACTCAGTCAAAATTGTTCTTAATATGTAGACCAGACAAGACAATATACAATATCACTTGCAAAAAAAAAAAAAAAAAAAAATCGCTGAACATTTCGAAAAATCCTCAAATTTAACCTTGGATCATTTTCTATAAATTGCCTGTTGATTTTAATGACTACTTGCTTCGTTAAAAATAAACAAAAATAAATAGCAGCAATGTCTCAGGCAGAAAACAAGAACTGATTTTATATACTGCCCGGTAGTGTTGAAATTATCATTATTATCGTTTTTATTTTTTTTTACTTTTGTCTTCTTGGGTTTCGTGTTTAGGTTAATTCTGCTGCGTCATGATATTCTTATTTTCCCATGCTTTTTCCGACAGCATGACTAGACAGGGCTATACATTTCCTTTTCATTTGGTTAAAAATATTTAAAGATATTGTTTTAATTTTGTATATAATTTTGGGAAAAGAATTTTCTTTCATTTTTTCGTTTCTCGCGTCTTTTGCGTAACAATGTCTTATCGTTATTACTCCATGAATACATACGTAATATACTGTATAAATGTGCTTCAGAGAGAGAGAGAGAGAGAGAGAGAGAGAGAGAGAGAGAGAGAGAGAGAGAGAGAGGAGAGCAGTTGTACCCAGTTCGTGACCAAATAACCATTTGTGATGACTTATCTAAACGATATCAAAAAACATATTTTGAAATTAAGACCGACATGGAACAGCCGTGTTGAAATGACCAGAAGCTCCAAATGAAAAAGGTGATTAACCTCTCTCTCTCTCTCTCTCTCTCTCTCTCTCTCTCTCTCTCTCTCTCTCTCTCTCTCCCGTGCTATCTTGGAAACCACAGGGGCCAGTGAATGGGGGAGGGGAAGGTTTCTGCTACTTGTAATAGGAGATGCGGGTACAAAAAATGGTGCCTTGAAATACGGTGTTCTTGTGCGCGCAGTCCGTCGCGCAACTGCGCATCATTGTTTGTTTGTTTTTCGTTTGTTACTCATTGATCATAAATAATTTTTTGCCAGATATGAATGATTAACACGCCTTCATAATCTACTCATTGTTTTTTATAATGTGGCTAATTCATTCTTACTAATTATTTTCCCTATTATTTCTCTCGATTCCTTTTCATTTGATATGGGGAAAGCAACATCGAATATTTTGCTCTCTCTCTCTCTCTCTCTCTCTCTCTCTCTCTCTCTCTCTCTCTCTCTCCCCATATTCAGGAGCACACATACTTTCGCTTTAGGCGAGCCTGTAGAGTCCGTATTTGAAATAGTCATAAATTGGTTAATAATAACATTTGTTGGCATGTAATAAGTACCGCAGACGGTGTTAATCATAGTCGTAACACACGGTGTGTTTATATATATATATATATATATATATATATATATATATATATATATATATATATATATATATATATATATATATATATATTATATATTTATATATTTATATTATATTTATATATATATATATATATATATATAAATATATATATATATATATATATATATATATATATATATATATATATATATATATATATAAAATATATATATGTATATATATATATAATATATATATATATATATATATATATATATATATATATATATATATATATATTATATATATATATATATATTCTTATATTTGTTTTATGAGGACAATTCTGGAAACAAGCTAGCTTATAGTTATGATTTTTATTTAATTCACGTAGTTAGCGGGAAACTAGCTCGGTCCAGGAAGAAATGCCAAGATATATGCTATATTTGCAACCGAACATTTACCCTGATACATATGAATGAGCCCTGGCCATCCTTTTTTTTTCGCGGGGAGGGGGGATAGGGGCCAGAGGGGACGAGGCGGGGCAGGGGGAGGGGATATTTGTTTTAGTAAATTGTGAAGAGTAATGGCGAAAGTATTGAGGCGGTTCATGCTACTTACAATAACTAAAATTAGAATTCATACACCTCGAATATTTTCTATACAAACAGTGATCTGTCACTGCTGAGTTTTAAGCGGGAGGGCGTGGCAATGTGACGCCAGGTAACAAAACATTGAAACTAATGATTTAAAATATCAC
>NC_089748.1:51253597-51271097 GCF_040412425.1 Macrobrachium rosenbergii
TATATCTATTCCTATATCTGTATCTGTATCCATATCTATCTATCTACTTATCTACATACATACATATACTGTACACACACACGCTCGGATATAAATGAATCATGTGCAAAAGTGATTATAATTATATATATATATATATATATATATATATATATATATATATATATATATATATATATATATATATATATATATATTTATATATATGGTATGTTGCTTATCCTGATGAAGTGTGTGTGACTTAAATTTTTGAAAAATGAAAATAAAATTATATTTGTTCATCATACTAAGACTAAGCCAAACAGAGCGTTACGATTACAGTTAGACCATTAATCTTATATTAAGTAAACATAAAAAAATGAAAATTCCTCTAGCACTGAAATAATAAAAGTAAATATCTCAATATAAAATAATATAAATTAATATAAAATAATATAAAAATATAAAAAAATTCAAGTAAATGGAAAGAGGTAAACACATGAAACAGAAAATTAATAATTAGAAAAATATGAAATAAACAACAATTCTGGGAGCGAAAAAAAATAAAACGAAAAAAAATCGATGGAAGCATATGAAAGGGAAAAGGAAAAACAGTCTGTGAAAGGACAGGTGTTGTTAAGAGTAACTCGAGGAATATACCCTGGCCTCCCTATATAGCCCTGAGGGCATTCCGATGGGAATAAACAACTCTCCTATTGCCCTTCTTACATTTCCCGGCCGCCTCGCGAGGAGGCCACTGTCCAACCCATTTGGATATGGGGGAAGCATGGTCGCAGATCACCCGGTCCACTGGTCCAACCTACAGGCTATAGTGAAGACATGGTCCCAGAGCCCCTATGCCAGCTTATTTTGTTATGGGGATGACAAGGTACCAGCCCCCTGGTACACTGGTCCAATTAATTTGTCTATGGGGAAGGCAAGGTCCGAGAGCCACCGGTCCACTGGTCCAACCTATTTGGCTATGGGGATGACATGGTCCAAGAGCACCTGGTCCACTGGTCCAACCTATCTGGCTATGGGGAAGACAAGGTCTGAGAGCCCCTGGTCCATTGCCCCAACTTATTTGCCCATGGGGAAGGCAAGGTCTGAGAGCCCCTGGTCCATTGGTCCAGGAGGAAAGGTGCAAGAGCAAGGTAAAAGCAGGCGAGGTCCGCTCACAGAGCTACGGGTCAGAGGCATCCGCTGACGCTGAGCCAGGTCAAAGCACGGAGTGGGGTCAGATCATAGGGGGTGGTGGCCCGTTGGTCAAAACACTGGAAATTCGTCATGGCGAATTATTTCGTAACAAGAGGGTTAGTTACTCTCATGGCACGATAGAGGGAAATTTATGCGAGAGAAAGTTTTCTTAGTCTTCATCTGTGAAGGAAATTGTACAGAGAGGATGATCAACGTTTTGTTCTGGATCTAGACTCCCATATTCTGAAGGAATGTGATGTATTTTTATTTGTGCGCTTCACTTACATTGTACGCCAAATAAAAAAAAAGTTGTTACTCCATTAATAAAGCATCTTCTAAATTGCAGGGATATATTCTTTGCTTCCTGCCCCTGACCAGTTTTTATTTATTAAAAGTTCCGTAGCTTCTGTAGCAATTCGTTTTCCATTAGTTCACAATCTCTTATTTGGTCCAGATACCCTTCGACCCTGAGTGCAAAAAGATAATAGGAATTAACCTCTCTTCTTGATTTTGTCTTTACTGTATCACAAAATATACCCATTGCTTTATTTTTTTAAATCTTTTGATGGGCTAAGTTTTCCGAGCCATCGACCTGCACAAAAAAATAAATAAATAAAAGGTTACGGTTTGATAATATAGAAGATAAAGTGTAAACAATATTTTGAACTGTCAGAAATCCTACATATTATAAGAGCAAAAAATTACATGAGAGAGAGAGAGAGAGAGAGAGGAGAGAGAGAGAGAGAGAGAGAGAGAGAGAGAGAGAGCAACCTATAGCAGCAAGGAGATGGAACTCGGGTTAGGACTTATGGGTGTTAGACTCGGGACCCGGTGAGGCGGGGGTAGGGAAATGGGGGGAGGGAGGAGTGAGTGGGTGGGGGTGTTGCTCGTTGTATCTAAACAACGAAGTGTGAATTGGTGGTCCAGATTCCCACGACATCGTGGTTATCCTCAAGTGAGCCACTCTTAGCTAATTTGCATACATTAGGTCCAATAACACTTAAGTGCAATAGCTGCTTGAAGGGGGAGAGAGAGATGACTTATGGTTTTAACGCACATGGCGACAGCCAGTCATTTGCATAAGTTTTATTTATTTATTTATTTATCTATATATTTATCTATATATTTACGTGTTTATTTACTTGTCTAATTTTATCTATTTATTCTTTGGTTGCTCCTTGGCTCAACTTTTCAAGACAGGATAGTTATTTGCATATTTTTATCTATGTGTTTATTTATTTATCTATTTTTATCTATTTATTAATATATTCCTTTAATTATTTGATTATTCCCTGATTCCGTTTTTCAAGATAGGATAAAATCATGGTTGCAATCCTTAGCGCAAAAAACAAATAAAAAAAAATAACATTCCATAAAGCAAAAAGCAAATAAATAAAACTAAACCATTCGAATTAAGTTGAAAAGGTACCACTGAGAGAGAGAGAGAGAGAGAGAGAGAGAGAGAGAGACGCGTTCATTTCTCTCTTCAGGTAACAGCTGTTTATAGATGTAACTTCAACTATACAGTCTTCCCTTTCGTTCCAAGAAAAGTATTCCAAGAATCTTAATTGGAACTTATATAACTCAAGAACCAGGTTTGGACTCGTGAACTCATTGACCTGTGGTCTGCAACACTCACGAGGTTGCTGTTTGAGGCAAGATAGATATATAAACGAATAATAATAATAATAATAATAATAATAATAATAATAATAATAATAATAATAATAATTCAGTTTTATTACCTCTGACGTTTCAAACGCGCTCTGGCGATTATTTTCAAAGAGTGAATGGACTGACATGCAAGTTACATGGGTATATATAACAAGTGGGAGTAGGTGTACTGTTGACAACTCGGGTATTAAGCTGCATTTTGGCTGGTCACGGGTTGGTGACGCACTCAGTCCCGGAAGCGTTGAGATTTTCTGGGTCTATTGGGTGTGGGTAATAATAATAATAATAATAAATAATAATAATAATAAATAATAATAATAATAATAACATTATTATTATTATTATTATTATTATTATACAATGACAATAATGGGTTAGCTAACGATACTGAACATAGTTCACAACAGGAAACAATCAAGATGCTGAAATATTTTATAATAATTAGAATGATAAGGACAACAATATTTCAATATGAAACCCAAAGAAAAAAAAAATCTTCAGAACAAATATAGCAGGCGCTTATATAACAGGGCATAAACACAGAGGAAGAGTAATAATAACTATAAAAAATAACAATAATAATATTGAAAAGATGTGAAAGGGATAAGCAAGGCTTTTCGAGTGAGGCTGCAAACCCCACACCTTTTCTCATCTCTGTCCGCTTGGGGCAACAGAAGTGTTATATAAGTGATTTTAACAAAGCTTGTCCGAAGCGTTCCCTGCTTGCTCATGAATCACACCGGCGTGGTGAAGATCCTATTCACTTTAATATATATATATATATATATATATATATATATATATATATATATATATATATATATATATATATATATATATATATATATATATATATATATAGATATAGATATTGTTGTATTGCATGGTGCTGAAATCCTCCAAGATTTAAGAAATGGAAGAAATTATCGATCATTTCAGGTACCTGAAGAGAGGAATCCGGGAAGTATTATGATACTTAGCCGAATACAAGATTCGCCTGTGAACTGGAATGAAAGCAGTGGCAAGAACGCTGGCAATAACAACAGCAACATAAACAACAAAAACAACGGCTAGTTTTATGACGAATTAACATCTATTGCTGCTACAAAAATAAGAAAGGTTTTCTTCGTCAAAACTGTAAATTGCGCACCTTCGATGAGGGTCCACTTTTCAGCTTCTAAAGTCGCTGATAACATATATCCACCTCCTTCCTCCCTCATTGTCCTTCTAAACATTCTAAGCAATTGGAGATCAACCTTTATTCTTCTTTATTTTTCATCTTCCTCCTCCTCCTCCTCCTCTTCTTCTTCTTCTTCTTCTTCTTCTTCTTCGCCTTCCTCTTCTTCTTCTTCTTCTTCTTCTAATTTTTCTTCTTTTTCTTCTTCTTCTTCTTCTCCTCCTCCTCCTCCTCTTCTTCTTCTTCTTCTTCTTCCTTCCTCCTCTCCTTCTTCTTCTTCCTCCTCCTCTTCTTCTTCTTCTTCCTCTTCCTCTTCTTCTTCTTCTTCTTTTCTCGTCGTCTTCTCCTCCTCCTCCTCCTCCCTCCTCTTCTTCTTCTTTTCTCCACACCATTGATAACGAACCTTGCAACCCAGAGCGGCAAGATGACGTCACACTTCTCATTTTACGCTTGGTTTGTTGTCGCAGCGTATTGCTACGGCTGCACTGGGACCGACCCGGGTAGCAGTTGAAGAAAGATGATGAAGATGATGAAGATGATGATGATGATATGATGATCAAGATGATGATGATGATAGGCGCACTACAAGCTGTGCAAATCTTCGCTTATTAGATGCTGCTGTAGATGTTACGATCGCCGGGCAAAAAAAAAAAAAAAAATGGCAGGTAATCGGTGTAATTTCGCCTGTGCTCTCTCTCTCTCTCTCTCTCTCTCAAGGCCTGCTTCTGCTGCTTTTGCTGTCGCTGTTAGCTGCTTTTGATGGGAATTGGAGGAACACCTCTGCGCCTGGCGGCGGCTTGTCGGTCGGTGCTGCTACTGCAGAAGATAGTGTTTACTTCCTCTGTGTCATTACCGTCTTTCCATGCCCTGGTCGCAAGTCGTTTCTTGTACGCCATGACGGATAATTCGCCTGTATTTTCTTTTACTGCGTATGGAAGTGTGGATGATTTCATATTATTCAGAGCAATTCTATGATCTCTCTCTCTCTCTCTCTCTCTCTCTCTCTCTCTCTCTCTCTCTCTCTCTCTCTCTCTTTCAAGCCGCTAATGTCTCACTATTTAAACCTTTAAAACATTTCCCAACTGTGAAATCTCTCTCTCTCTCTCTCTCTCTCTCTCTCTCTCTCTCTCTCTCTCTCTCAAGGCTTTTAAAATCTTACCTCTCTGAATCTCTTAAACATTTCTCTGGGTACGAAATCTTTCTCTCTCTATCCCTCTTTCTCTCTCTACAGCTTTTGGAATCCCAGTACCTCCAATTCTCTCTCTCTCTCTCTCTCTCTCTCTCTCTCTCTCTCTGTATCAAGGCTTTTAAAATCTCTCCTCTCTGAATCTCTTAAACATTTCTCCGAGTCCGAAATCTTCTATCCCTCTTTCTCTCTACAGCTTTGAAATCCCAGTACCCTCCACCTTCTCTCTCTCTCTCTCTCTCTCTCTCTCTCTCTCCCAGGCCGTTTAGAATGTCATTTTCTTTAATCTTTAAACATTTCTAAGTCTCCGGAATACTTCCTCCGAATACTCTCTCTCTCTCTCTCTCTCTCTCTCTATAGCTCTGAAATCTCTCACTGCCTCCAATACCCGGAAAACCATTCTACCCCTGAAATTCTCTCTCTCCCTCTCTCTCTCTCTCTCTCTCTCTCTCTCCACACAACCATTAAAATCTCTCACTGCCTACAGTTCCCTAAAAACCATTCTCTACGCCTGAAACTCATTGCAATCCTCCACGAAAAGGCCTCGCCAATGAACCGGACATTCACCACCCAACCAAGGCAAGGGCTAAATTATCTTAATCTCTCCACGGCATTCGGAAATAAACAGCGATTGGGGAAAGCGTCGCGAGGAACAAAAGCGGAAAATGTACTTGACCTGTAGATAAGGCAGAGCCGTTATCAGCGCAACACAAAGGCTGAATAAGTACCCTTCGCAGCTGGCAGATAAGAAAGTTCATTCAGGTCGATAAGAATACTGAATGAGAATGATTTTTTTTTTTTTTGGATTCGAAAAGATGGGAATGAGAATCGTACTGGACGGGAATAAAGTGAGATAATATATGCAATGGAGTTTATCAGTTTTGAATGAAGGCGTGTGCGAGTGTGTATTTGTACGGATGTATGTGTGTGTGTGTGTGTGTGTGTGTGTGTGTGTGTGTGTGTGTATGAAGACTGACTTCTAAAACTGAATGAATGAAATTAACTTCGAATCAATTTTATATCTTCATTTGAATATGTAACAAATAAGTAACAAAATTAACTTCGAATCAATCTTTTTTCTTCATGTGAATAAGTAACAGAATTAACTTCGAATCAGTTTCATATCTTCATTTGATTAAGTAACAAATAAGCAACAAAATTAACTTTGAATCAGTCTTATTTCTTCATGTGAATAAGGAACAAATAAGTAACAATATTAACTTCGAATCAATTTTATATCTTCATTTGAAAAAGTAACAAATAAGCAACAAAATTAACTTCGAATCAATTTTATATCTTCATTTGAATAAGTAACAAATAAGTAACAAAATTAACTTCGAATCAATTTTATATCTTCATTTGAATAAGTAACAAATAGGTAACAAAATTAATTCCGAATCAATTTCATATCTTCTTTGAATAAGTAACAAATAGGTAACAAAATTAACTTCGAATCAATTTTATATCTTTATCTGAAAAAGTAACAAATATTTAACTTGAATCAATTTTTATATCTTCATTTGAATATGTAAAAATAAGTAATAAAATTAATTCTGAATCAATTTTATATCTTCATTTGAATAAGTAACAAATAAGAGACAAAATTAACTTCGAATCAGTTTTATATCTTCATCTGAATAAATGAAAAATAAGTAACAAAATTAACTTCGACTCAGTTTTATATCTTCATCTGAATAAGTAACAAATAAGTAACAAAATTAACTTAAATCAATTTTTTATCGTCATTTGAAAAAATAACAAATAAGTAACAAATACAGTTCAGTTTCCATCTCTCTCTCTCTCTCTCTCTCTCTCTCTCTCTCTCTCTCGCTTTTGAAGCCGAATTTATATTTGGTCCTCATTAACTTTATCAGTATCCCCACCATAAGAGCAGCTCGGCAAGACAACGTGTCAAATAAATATCTAATTAAATCGAGAGCTTTGAACTCAATCGTTCGTTTTAAAAGCAATGTCTTAAGAACTATGATTAAAAGGAATTAAAGCTCTCAGCTCTTAATTCCTCTGGAAATACTGAGAATTATTGAGATTTTTTTATCAGAGATCTCTATTTTATAAATTCTGTGCATTTCATAATCCTTCGATAATCTCCAGAATTTCAGGAAATGTGATGTCCGTGTTTTCATCAGTAATCTCCGGATTTAAGGTAATCCAGAATTACCTTGTCCTTTTAAATCTCTCACAATCAGGTGTTCAGTGTTCACACTCTCTCTCCTATCTCCTTTTGTACGGGAAGATTAAAACAAGTGAAAAATGCTCTGAAGTTTCTTCGGCGCAATCGAGTCTTCTGTACAGCTGCTACAGCGTATAATCAAGGCCACCGAAAACTTCAGCCACGGCCCGGTGGTGGCCTATCCTATAGTATTGCCAGAAGCATGATTATGACTAACTTTAACCTTAAATAAAATGCAAACTACTGAGGCTAAAGGGCTGCAATTTGGTATGTTTGATGATTGGAGGGTGGATGATCAACATACTAATTTGCAGCCCTCTAGCCTCATTAGTTTTTAAGATCTGAGGGCGGAGAGAAAAAGTGCGGGCAGAAAAAGTGCGGGCAGAATAAAGTGCAGACGGACAGACAAAGCCGGCACAATAGCTTTCTTTTACTGAAAACTAAATTAGCATGAAAGTTTCATCACTGATTGTCCAAATTTCAGGAAATATCATAAAATTATTTTAAGAAATTATATAAAGTCAACCTCTCAGATTTAGAAGGATGCTTTCATTTAATTATTATTATCCAGACCTGAATCACCGTAAATTTAATACTTCTTAATTAATATCTCTCAGGCAATGTAGCAATTTCGGAAAGAAATGAAATTTCTATATATGCAAGAAGTGACTAAGAAGTGATTTAAGAAAATGTGAGATTATTTTCTTACCAATATTTTTATACGAAGATAGTTTAAAACTATTTCCTCAGCGATATTTTCTCATTTTGAGGTAATCTAAAGTAAATGTTTTATTACCAGTGTCTTCAGTGTAAAAAAAAAAAAAAAATAAAAAATGCGCTGAATTTTCTTCGGCGCAGTCGAGTTTTCTGTATATCATATATAATCAAGGCCACCGAAAATAGATCTTTAGGTGGTCTCGGCATATATGAGCTGGGCCGATGTGGTGGCCTGTGCTGTTGCGTTGCCAGAAGCACGATTATGGTTATCTCTAACCTTAAATCAAATAAAACTACTGAGGCTAGAGGGCTGCACTTCTGTGTGTTTGATGATTGGAGGGTGGATGATCAACATACCAATCTGCAGCCCTCTAGCCTCAGTAGTTTTTATTTGATTTAAGGTTAATAAGATCTGAGGGCGGGCAGGAAAAGTGCGGACGGACAGACAAAGCCGGCACAATAGTTTTCTTTTACAGAAAACTAAAATAAAAATAACTTAAGGTAATATAAAGTTACCATTCTCACATTATTCTCACAACATTACGGTAATATAATAATTTCCTCAGGAATACTTAAACTTCAAATTAGTGGTAGAAAATACACTTTTACTTAAACAATTTTACAAATTTAAAAGAACATACAGTTCCCCTTAATACCTTAAACTTTAAGGAGTATAGAATTTAGGCCAAAGGCCAAGCACTGGGACCTATGAAGTCATTCAGCGCTGAAAAGGAAATTGACAGCAAGAAGGTCTGAAAGGTGTAACAGGAGGAAAACCTCGCAGTTGCACTAAGAAACAACTGTTAGAGAGGGTGGAAAGTCAGATGGAAGAAAGAGAATATGAACGGAGGTACAGTAAAAGAAATGAAAGAAGCTGCAGCTAGGGGCGGAAGGGACGCTGCAAAGAACCTTAAGTAATGCCTACAGTGCACCACGTAAAGTGCATTGACGGCACTACCCGTCTACGGGAACCTAAACTTTAAGGCAGCACAAAGAAAACAATTAAGATAAAATAAACACATCCACATACACACATATTATTATTATTATTATTATTATTATTATTACTTCGGTAGATGAAACCTATTCACATGGAACAAGCACACCAAAGAATATTGGTTTTTACCTACCACCGCAGACCCCACACTGCAGTAGTAACTGATCATGATACAGAGCCCGTGATTTTTTATCGCCCTGGGCGAGACACGAACCCGCGACATCTGAATGGCATACCACGACACTATACTCTTTCTAAAATGTTTAGATCTCTCTGGCGGGGTTGTTTGGGTCTTCGCAGGTAAGGCATATATGCCAAATGTATAACAACAACAACGAGATAAAATCATTTCTCCCATTACAGATATCAAATAAAACCTTTTTCGTTACGCAGAATTCCAAGTCTATTACATAGGTTCACGATTGATAATGTTTTTTTAAGCAATTACAAGAAACGGAATCAGATTTTCTATCAATGTGGCATCTCATTTTGGTGGTGTTGCCAGTACTTCACACACGGATCCAAGTGCGTTTAAATCCACGGATAAGCAGCTTAGATTTTCTCTAGGGAGCACTTTCGGTGGTCACGGTCATGTATACCTTGATTTCTTAACATCGTAGGTAAAGAATAAATTGGTAAGCAAGGAAATATGAAATAAAGCATAACAGTAAGTTTGGAAAGAGAAAATAAACATCGTATACAGACAGATCTCTCTCTCTCTTCTCTGAAAAAATAATAGATTGAAACAATGACTAAATATTGCTTGAATACGATATGGCAACAACGTTTTGGCCTGACTGAAGGTAGATTGACTTTGACACCGACTTACAAGAAGTCATTCCTGGTCATCTCACAGACATGGATAGACATCATCTTCACAGCCGAGAAAAGGCAATCGTCATAAAAGTAAATAGGTATTTTCAAGATGAAAAGGCGAATGGAGGGCCTATGTTATCCCATAAAAAAGCTCTCGCTCGGAGAGTGCAGTTAAAAGAGTCTGCAGCAAATTAAATGAAGAATGGTGGGCAGACTCTGAGCATGAGCAGCCTGTATTTTCGTCACCGAAAAATATCGACCTGCAAACTGTCACTGCTCTGATGATTTTGACATGCGTCATTAGAAGGGCAGTTCTGTCCTTATGAAAGACAGGAAATTCCAACTTGGACTTGATAAAAGAGGAATTAAAAGAAAGAATATCTTTTAATGGCTGGCGTGAACCTTCAAGGGTTCTCAAAAGATAGGATTCAGATTTAAGAAGGTTGATGGGCGCAAATTTCTCTGGAAAGGCGAGATGTAACTGTAAATGTCGGTCAAGATTTTTGAGGGAGATGAAGCGTCGCGAGGAGTCAGGCAGAAATTCGTGTATCTCGACGAAACTTGGGCCATCAAAATTACACTGTTCAAAAGTGTTGACAGACTTATCATCCCGCAAGCTACGGGGTAAAACCTCCCACCGGTAAAGGAAGCCGATTGATAATTCTACATGCAGGAACAGAAGACGGTTTTGTCAACAATGCAGAACTGGTTTTTCAAGCTAGGAATGACGGGGACTACCATGAACAGATGAATGCTGGAAGTTTTGAAAATGGTTTAGAAATCAGTTGCTACCGAACATCCTCCCAACTGTGCACCGTGATGGACAACGCATCATATACCATTCTATGCAACAGGAAAAGTATCCAACCTCATCTTGGAAGAAAGAAAACATAAAGCATTGGTTGATAGAGAATGGCGAACAGCCATGATGATTTGCTGAAAATTGAGCTGTATGAACTCGCTAAACGACGTATTAATAACATGGGGAAAAAAGTATAAGATTGACGAAATTGCAGCTGAAGCAGGGTATAAGATAGTACGTATACCACCGTACCATTGCCAATACAACCCTATTGAGCTCATATGGGCTCAAGTGAAGTCTTATATAGCGAAAAAGAATATGTTCAAACTGGCAGACCTTAAAATTTTAGTGCAAGAAGCATTGAACAATGTCTCGGCGGAAAACTGAAAGAATGCATGGAGCACGTAGAGAAAAATTCAAAAAAGAGGATGTCCGGCAAGATGTGGCTGTAGACAAGTTGGTTGATAGTTTTGTCATCAACATAGCCATAGCTCTGATGACGAGTTTTCTGAGTAAATTATATATAAAAGAGAGGATTAGGCCTACAGGGGAAACCTCTCTCGAAAAACAAAACGCACCTTGACTTTTTACCTCAGTGGTGGTGTGGAAAAGTTTGATTGAAAAAAATAGTCTTTTAAAACTTAAGATGATCGTCACTTCCTCGTTATAGATAATATATAGTAAGTGACAAAGAAATTTATTTTAATTCGTAATTGAAAATGAACAAGAAATATATCACCTATTTCTATAGCATTAATTAAATACTTTAAGTATATAATTGTGTAATAATGATAAATGTACATCTATTTACAAGTACTGACAAAATAGATAAGGTGATCATATGTAAAAAAAAATCTGTAAGATTTAGAAAAGAGAGAGAGAGAGAGAGAGAGAGAGAGAGAGAGAGAGAGAGAGAGAGAGCAGGGGCGGAGAAAGGAGATTAAAGCACCTGGAAATCAAAAGCCCCAAAATCTTATAAGTGAGCCTAAGGGTTTGTCTCGAAGACATTTAAAGGTCTGTCACACGTGTCAGTTGCCTGTTTTCATAAACTGGCAACAGGGCAGATCTTTAAAAGCCTCGCCAGAGAGATCTATTCGTCGTGGCAAGAGTATAACCACTATAACAGCGGACCAGTCTACTGTTAAAAAAAATGGTCATCTCTTCAACAGCGTCTCAAACAAGGTAATTTAACAACCATTCCTCCATCAACATCTAAAACCTGAAAACATCGCAAAGTCATTATCATTATAACATCGTTAAACCTGCATGAGATTCTCAAGCAATGGCCTGCCGCCTGCCTGCTTGCCTCCCTGGCTCCCTTTGACTGCCTTCATGAGATTCTCAGGCAATGGCCTGCCTGCCTGCCTACATGCCTGTCTTTGACTGCCTTCATGAGATTCCCAAGCAAGGAAACCATTAACAACCTGCCTGCCTAGCTGCCTGCCTTTGGCTGCCTTCACGAGATTCCCAAGCAAGGAAACCAATGGCCTGCCTGCCTTTTGGCTGCCTTTTGGCTGCCTTGCCTGTCGACGGAGCGCATTAAAAACGGAACACAGCGATGGCCACCGATAGTCTTGGGCTTCGCATTGTAGGAAGGCGCTGGACACGGCGGAGGACGACAGTGATTGACAGCCAACAGGGAACTCTCACACGTCATGACCATCCGACCCACAAAGCATTGATTAAAAAACGCCACGGAGAGAGAGAGAGAGAGAGAGAGAGAGAGAGAGAGAGAGAGAGAGAGAGAGAGAGAGAGAGAGAGCATAAGCTTGTATAAAATTCCAGCAGACTTACTGAAGCACGCACGCACACACAGACGAAGAGAGAGAGAGAGAGAGAGAGAGAGAGAGAGAGAGAGAGAGAGAGGAGAGAGAGAGAGAGAGAGAGTGTTTGTATAAAAATTCCAGCAGACTTACTGAAGCACGCACACACAGACGTAGAGAGAGAGAGAGAGAGAGAGAGAGAGAGAGAGAGAGAGAGAGAGAGAGAGAGAATAAAATTGTATAAAGTTCCATCAGACTTATTAGCACACGCACGCACACACAGACGTAAAGAGAGAGAGAGAGAGAGAGAGAGAGAGAGAGAGAGAGAGAGAGCTGATGAGTACACACGCACACCCACACACACACACACACACAGTAACAAAGATACGGAGAAAACAAACCTGTTTAAATTGCAAAAGACTTAAAAGCACTCACACACACACACACACACAACACACCCTCGCGCGCACATTATAGAGAGAGAGAGAAAGAGAGAGAGAGAGAGAGAGAGAGAGAGAGAGATCGCTGATGAATGGTTTCATCCCGAAGGAGGGGGGATTACTTCGTGGAAGCCTTCCCGTTTTTAATAATGATATGACTGCATACATTTTGCCGAGGCTCCGATCACTCACGTCTTCTATTTTTCCTCTCTCTTTTCTTCGCTTTCGCCAACAACAAAAGAGATAGACAGATGGACAGACAGACAGACAGACAGACAGACATTTAGAGGGTGATCAGGTAAAACAAGTATGGAAGCAGAATCATCACCACGAATAAGCTTGATGAATGTTTTCCATATGACTTTAACACAAACTTAAAAAAAAAAATTGAATAATATCAAAATCTGAACGATAATATTAACACTGTGTAAAGTTCATGGTTACAGTCTTTCCTTTAAAACTCATAAGACATAATTGTGCTCTTATCATAAACAACACCATGAATTGCAAAAGCTGTAGTAATGATTAAGAATCATTCATAAAAGATAAATCACTGGCAGTAGTAAGAACAATACTGACATTTCTGTAACTTTGCATCAGAACAAATAGCAGGAACGAGTTACTATCAGCAGCAACAATAACAACAGTGGTAGTATTAGTAGTAGCAGTAATAGTAGTAGTTGTAAGGCTATTACTGTTCGTAGCAGAAACATTAGGATTTGCAAAGAACACTTATAGAAGTGTTGGTGTTTCATATAATGGTTGTAGCTGAAGCGTATGATTATTTGGATCAACCGAATGAATAATAATTTCTCTATGACGTAGATAAATAATTGTCCTTCACGTACAGAAATTTAAGAAACAATGGGAAATAAACCAATAGAAATTTAAGCTTTAGATTGAAAATACAGAAAAAGAGCAGCAGAAATGTGTAAGAAATTCAAGTTCTAGATTAAAAATGTTTACGAAGAGCAACAGAAATTTCTGTGTCAGAAATTCAAGCTTTAACGAAGAGCAACTGAAATGTGTGTCAGAAATTCAAGCTTTAGATTAAAAATGTTGAAGAACAACAAAAATTTATGTGTCAGAAATTCAAGTTTTAGATTAAAAATGTTAACGAAGAACAAGAGAAATGTGTCAGAAATTCAAGCTTTAGATTAAAAATGTTAACGAAGAACAAGAGAAATGTGTCAGAAATTCAAGCTTTAGATTAAAAATGTTAACGAAGAACAAGAGAAATGTGTCAGAAATTCAAGTTTTAAATTAAAAATATTAACGAAGAACAAGAGGATTGTGTCAGAAATTCAAGCTTTAGATTAAAAATGTTAACGAAGAACAAGAGAAGTGTGTCGGAAATTCAAGTTTTAGATTAAAAATGTTAACGAAGAACAAGAGAAATGTGTCAGAAATTCAAGTTTTAAATTAAAATATTAACGAAGAACAAGAGGATTGTGTCAGAAATTCAAGCTTTAAGTTAACTTTCAGAAATTAAAATTAAAAATGAAGAAGAACAAGAGAAGTGTGTCGGAAATTCAAGTTTTAGATTAAAAATGTTAACGAAGAACAAGAGAAATGTGTCAGAAATTCAAGCTTCAGATTAAAAATGTTAACGAAGAACAAGAACAACAGAAATTCGTGTCAGAAATTCAAGTTTTAGATTAAAAATGTCAACGAAGAACAACAGAAATTTGTGTTAGAAATTCAAGCTTTAGATTAAAAATTTTAACGAACAGAAATGTGTGTGTCAAAAATTCAAGCTTTAGATTAAAAATGTTAACGAAGAACAAGAACTACAGAAATTTGTGTGTCAGAAACAGACTGACACGAGGAGAAAAACGTGAAAGACAACAAACGAAAACAAAACGACAAGTTTAAAGAGACAACCGTAGCCTCGGAGATTCCCGTTTATGAAAGGTAAAACGTTAGGGGACCTCTTTTACCTTTTTATTAGTTAGGTAACCCTTCCAAGTCCTCAGCTAAGCGCCTCCCGCCACAAACCCCAAGAAACCCCCAACCCCAGTAAAACCGTGAAACCGTTGGAACAAAAGCCTTCCTTTTCGTTTACCTGCGGGAAACTCTGGCCAGCGAATCGAATTCATGAGTATTTTGAATTTTTTTCCTCTTTGTAATAGATCACTGAGTTTGTGCTACATGGTGGCTGGTGCTTCTAAATACGTATGGGCAATTAATCTACGTTTCCAAATTCCTTATGGAAAAAATCATTTACTTCAAGCGTAAATGTTCCCTCGAAGAACCCTGTTTACAAGAAACTAATTCGCTGACATACTTAGCTCTCTCTCTCTCTCTCTCTCTCTCTCTAAAAAAACACGGAAATGCAAGAATAAAAAAGCCCAGCAAGGGTTGAGTCGGGGCTTCATTGCCTTAAGGAGTTCAGAGACGTTTCTCAGAGGTATAAATACAATAACGATGATCTATCCACAACTCGGCAATTAGGCTTGGCATCCTTTACGGACTCCAAAGTGCGCATCGATATGAAATAAAATAACTCCAGGATATCGAGATATTTCAGGATAAATTACGGTACCTAAATGCAGCACTAAACCTTAAAACGTCTTGTGAAAATACACTGCTGTTCATTGCAATGAGTTAAGTATACCTTAGTTTTGCCTGACCACTGAGCTGATTAACAGATCTCCTAGGGCTGGCCCGAAGGATTAGACTTATTTTACGTGGCTAAGAACCAATTGGTTAGCTTACTTAGCAACGGGACCTACAGCTTATTGTGGAATCCGAGATTCCCCGGTCCAGAATCATAGGTAAAGTGAGCCCAAAATTAAAGAAGATTTAGGACACTGATATAAACAAGTTAAAAAATGAGCTGAATTGTCTTCGGCGCAATCGAGTTTTCTGTACAGCCGCTACAGCGTATAATCAAGGCCCGCCGAAAAGAGATCAACCTTTCGGTGGTCTTGGTATAATGCTGTATGAGCAGCGGCCCATGAAACTTCAACCACGGCCCGGTGGTGGCCCATCCTATATCGTTGCCAGAAGCACGACTATGGCTGAATTTAACCTTAAATAAGATAAAAATAACTAAGGTTAGAGAGCTGCAATTTGGTATGTTTGATGACTGGAGGGTGGATGATTAGCAAACCAATTTGCAGCAGTCTAGCCTAAGTAGTTTTTAAGATCTGAGGGCGGAGGGCGGACAGAAAAAGTGCGGACTGAAAAAAAGTGCGGACGGACAGACAAAGCCCGCACAATATTTCTCTTTTACAAAAAAAAAAAAAAAAAAAGTCTCGTCATGTAGATCACTGTAACGCGAAACTGGGTTCACGTAGCCCTAATAATGCCTTCAGCGTTCGGGAAGCCAAACATGATGCAGAAACAGCTGCTGAAGCAACGTTATAACATGATCTATTTTGTCCATCAGGAGAGAAAGCCCCCCCAAAAAAGACACCTGTAATATGGTTACCCTGAACCGCCTTACGATTTGCTGCTACTAAATGCGTGCTGAGGAGAGATAAAATAACAAGAAACATTAAAGAAGCACGAGATAATGTGGCATTTTGCCTTGCTGACAAGGAATCACCTCGACAAGTATCAAGCAAGCAGAGTGACGGAGACTGTCCTGACCTGGTAATCAGTATCGCCACAGACATGAATGAGCTTAAATAATGAACTTGAGAGGAATATTTAAAAGACCAGATGATGATGATTTCTGAAGACAATCCTCGATAGAAGCTTTGACGGAAAAGAGATCTATTGAATTGACTGAATTTAGAATTTAGGCCAAAGGCCAAGCACTGGGACCTGGGACCTATGAGGTCATTCAGCGCCGAAACGGAAATTGACGGTAAAAATTTTGAAAGGTGTAACTGGAGGAAAACCTCGCAGTTGCACTATGAATCAATTGTTGGGAAAGGATGGAAAGTAAGATGCAAGAAAGAGAATATGAAAGGAGGTACAGTAAAAGGAACGAAAGGGGTTGCAGCTAGGAACCCCTACGGAAGATGATTTCTGAAGACAAAATCCTCGAGAGAATTATATAAAGGCTTCTTACAGCGTCCTAGAATTGATCAAAATCTAAACCGCAATCATGCATGAGATTAAATAATTAACTTATAAAAAAAGTTTAAAGGGCAGTATGATGATTTATGAGGACAAAATCCTACATAAAAAAATTTAAAGGGTGACATGATGATTTATGAAGACAAAATCCTATATAAAAAATTAAGGGGCAATATGATGATTTATGAAGACAAAATCCTACATAAAAAAATTTAAAGGGCAATACGGCGATTTGTGAAGACAAAATCCTACATAAAAAATTAAAGGGCAATATGATGATTTGTGAAGACAAAATCCTACATAAAAAAATTTATAGGGCACTTAAGGATTTAGAAGACAAAATCCTACATAAAAAAATTAAGGGCAATATGATGATTTGTAAGACAAATCCTAAAAAAAAAGTATAGGGTAAATATGACATCAGAGACAAAATCCATAAAAATTTAAAGGGCAATATGATGATTTGTGAAGACAAAATCCTACATAAAAAAATTTAAAGGGCAATATGATGATTTGTGAAGACAAAATC
>NC_089748.1:51278597-51281097 GCF_040412425.1 Macrobrachium rosenbergii
TATAGCTTTCAGTCTTTCGCAAATCTTCACACAAAACACACTCAAAGATTAAACTTCAGCACAAGCACGCACGTTACGTAGAAACCAACCGCTAACACAAGGCGTTAAGGTCAACAGACCTCTCAAATGAACACAGCCCTGACTTACCACAACAAAACCAGAGATAGGAAAGCAAACAGAACAGAGGGAAGCGTTCAGTTGATCTCGCGGCAAATGAAATGAAAACGCTCTCGAACAATGGCTGACTTTAGTACTACATCATGAAATTAAAACTTTTTTTCTCTCTCTCTCTTTTGTGCGTCTACGATTCGCCACAAAATGCCGACTACGCTGCCAAAATATCTTCTAATATGAAGTGAAAAACTGGAGTTTTGTTTCGACACGTCTCTCTCTTTCTGTCTGTCTGTCTGTCTCTTGGCCAGTTTACCTGTTTGTTTCTCTTAGAAAAAGTTCACTAACATTCAGATGATTTGATTGCACTGGCAACGCAGCCAACACGCGCACAAACACATATAAACATTTACAAACACACATATACATACATACACACACATATGTATATGTATATATACATATATATAAATATATGTGTTTATACATATGTGTCTATATATAAATATAGAAATATACATATATATATATATATATATATATATATATATATATATATATATATATATATATACATATGTGTGTGTGTGTATGTATATATATATATATATATATATATATATATATATATATATATATATATATACATATATATATATATATATATATATATATATATATATATATATATATATATATATACATATATATATAATATATATATATATATATATATATATATATATATATATATATATATATATATATATATACAGAGAGAGAGAGAGAGAGAGAGAGAGAGAGAGAGAGAGAGCTAAATTTATCGATATCGATACAGACAAAGTACGCATATCGAATCATGCATCATATTAATTTTTTCAGTTCGAAATAAACTTACTAAAGCGAATTCTGCATCCGATTTTGGATGCTATTAGAATAACATTTACCAGTAACAACGTTGGGCGAGTGAAAACATCCGTCAAACTGGAAAATAGAAAATTTGAAGGTAATATAAGAGAATGAACAAAAACTGCACACGGAGTCACACAGCACGAACGGCGTCAGAGACAGAAACCATACGAAAATTTCGACGGAAGCCCTGCAGGGCCAGGGGAACGGAGAACCCTGCAACGTTCATGCACTTCCTGCCCCATTTTTTATTTATCTTTTTTTTTTTTAGTCAAGAATGCTTAGTGGATCTACGTTTCGCCTCTGTTATCCGCGATTTTGATTCTCTGGTCATTCCAGTTCCTCATTGACGGGAAGGGTATCGTTCTCAATCACACTCTGCTGGACCCGCGTTCGAATCTCCAACCGGCCAATGAAGAAATAGAGAAATTTATTTCTGGTGATAGAAATCCATTTCTCATTATAATGTGGTTCGGATTCCACAATGAGCTGTAGGTCCTGTTGCTAGGTCACCAATTGGTTGTTAGCCACGTAAAATAAATCTAATCCTTCAGGCCAGGCCTTCTATAGGAGAGCTGTTAATCAGCTCAGTGTCTGCTAAACTAAGGTATACTTAACTCTTCTACGTCATTCCTGGATAATTTTTTCCCAGATTTAACAGTTCAGTCAAAACACTGGGCCTTTGAATCATTCCATGTGGCAAAGATGCAGTGAAATGATATTAAGAGACGTGCCATACCAGCAGCGACAGATGTTTATATAGCTAAGTTGGCAAGAATGCACTTATACAGGTACAGATACGATTCAAGTGAGATACTGTACCTCACTGTACCTCTCCGACACTGGCTATAGTCAGAGAAGTACTGTATCAGTGCATTCATGCTATCATAGCTATATAAACATGCAGTCAACATACAGTACACACGTCCTTATATAATTTCTATTGTACATCTTTTTCCATACATGAGGTGGTCCCATACACGCGGTGGTTCCAGAAGCGTATGTATATATGAGAGAGAGAGAGAGAGAGAAAGAGAGATAACTGTTATGTATTTATGACTTGTGGCCTCGTCTTTCGTTACCGTGGTGCATGGCACGTTCTCAAACCCACAGTTAATGGACAAAGTCACAAAAATCGAGGATCAGCAAGTCCGATTAGCCTTAACCACCTTCCCCTGCGTTTCCTTTAATCATCCATCCTATCTCTCCACTGATCTTTTCGGTCCTTGTCGCCGTCTCTTCTCAGTGAAAATGTGTGTGTGTGTGTGTGTGTGTGTGTGTGTGTGTGTGTGTGTGTGTGTGTGTTTGTTTGCCTTTTGAGAGGAAAAGCACAGTGCTTCATGTTCGTATGTCAAGTGCTGAGTCTTTCCTAAAAAATATCCAAAATGCCTCTTGTGAATTAGTCATCTAAATATAGTGTCACTTAAAACATTAAGAAATAAGTTCATTACTATTTTTCACATAACATGATCTCACCTTC
>NC_089748.1:51286097-51293597 GCF_040412425.1 Macrobrachium rosenbergii
TGCACATATAAATATAAATAAAGGCAATGCTAAGTAAAGGGACAATAAGTCGAAAGGCTAGCACCACTCGGTCGTTTCACTTTCCTTCGTGGCATTGCCCTTATTTATACATTCATCATGTTCCATATTTACGGATTCAGTTTATATATATATGTATATATATATATATATATATATATATATATATATATATATATATATATATATATATACACAGATCACAAGAAATTAAAATTTTCACCTTCCGTGGCAGGATTCGACCCCACTCACGAAAGGTTCCACCAATGACGTACTTCGTCGCAGTGTGTCAGCAACTGGAATTAGTTCTGACAACCTGACTTGCATGATACTTGAATTCAAATCTTGCGTAACCTGGATTATCAAAATGACTTTGGAACAGAATTGCAATTACATCTCCGTCAAAAAGTATCAAAGAACTCAGTTAAGTATACCTTAGTTTAACCAGACCAACCACTGAGCTGATTAACAGCTCTCCTAGGGCTGGCCCGAAGGATTAGATTTATTTTACGTGGCTAAGAACCATTTGGCTACCTAGCAACGGGACCTACAGCTTATTGATAGCGAGAAATGAATTTCTGTCACCAGAAATAAATTCCTCTTATTCTTCATTGGCCGGTCGGAGATTGGAACTCGCGGCCAGCAGAGTGCTAGCTGAGAACGGAACCCACCCGCCCAACGAGGAAGATAAGAACTCAATAGTCAAGGAGACAAATAAACAGGGAGAAACTGAGCACAGAAGAACTGTGTCTGACTAAGTTCAACGCTCACAACATCAGCGTTGATGGATAAAGAAAGAACAATCAGAGATTCAAACAAAGAAGAGGACTGCGAGATGGATGTAGAAGAGATATAAATAGCTGAAGCAAGAATAGGAGATGGAGTGAACTGGAGATGATCACTGATAAGGAAGATTGGAAAGAGCAGGTGAATGACCAAACTCTGAGGAAAGCCAACTGAGACGGAGAAAGCAACAGGTGTTGTACTGTCAACAATATCAGATATGAAGAGGCTTAACAAAAGCTAAAAATAGTGCAGAGAAAGGAAGGGCAAAACCTTAAGCAAGGACTTTGACTGGTAGGTCTTTATACCAGCTTGTCAAATGTCTTAGAGATGTCTAAAGAAATCAAAAGATTTCCCAGAAGTCCAAAGAGAAGATATGGAAGGACACCAGTAAATCTTGCTCCTTACACAAGCCATGTTGAAGATCTAAAGAATAAATTGTAATTAAATTAGCTTGAGAAATTAACAGTTTAGCAAGTTGTAGCTGCCATAAAGTACCAGAAGTTTAAGTAATAATAATAAAGCAGTTAAGAAAAATGAGAGTATAGTCACTAATCTTTGGAATGGCTAAATAAAAACATCAAAGGCCAGAAGCAAGATGGTCTACAGACTCCCTCTAATATTCGTGCTTTAAAGATGCAAACACCCTAAAAATGATGCTTAGGAGTAGAGAATATTGGTGAGGGTATGGAACAGCATCATATTTGCACACAAGAGTCCTTGAAATGGTCTCAGAATTAATTTCAAAATATTTGTTAACTAACTCAGAAGGATATTCCATGCCAGACTGAATGAACTATCGATATTTTGTTATCATGATAACTCATTGTAAAATTCCAGTTACAAATAAGGTATAAAACATGTAACGAGAGAGAGAGAGAGAGAGAGAGAGAGAGAGAGAGAGAGAGAGAGAGAGAGAGAGAGAGAGACTGTTATTGCTAAGGTATACGCAGCAAACTTGTGTGTAATCTTTAATCTTTCGAGAAATTCACTGTACTATAACCAATGCTGTCTTTGAATAAAGATCAGTTATCAAAGAAAGACTGCAATTGCTGCAATAGGACAAAATTGGATTTGCAACAGAAAACAAACAGACGAAGAAGATTGACAGAAAAAAGAAGTATGAAATCAAAGGTAAGCTGTGAAATATAAGGTTTCCATTTAGTGAAAAAAAAAATACAGCACAGGCGTAATTAAAGAACACAAAGGCAAGCGAATAAATAAAAAAATAGATAATACCAAATTGTAAAACTAGGAAAAGAATGATGTTCAACCACAGAGGAACAAAATTAAACTTATGTGAAACTAAAACAATGAAGGAGGTAAGGAATGCGGATCTGGCCCTGGGGAACGCCACACCGGGCTATCTATACTGCCGTCCGCCTTGGATGAAATAAAAAGGGACTATTCTTCCTCTCACAGCGTTTCCTTTACTTCCTC
The DNA here is from genome assembly GCF_040412425.1 of Macrobrachium rosenbergii. NCBI lineage: Eukaryota > Metazoa > Arthropoda > Malacostraca > Decapoda > Palaemonidae > Macrobrachium > Macrobrachium rosenbergii. The sequence goes on from NC_089748.1 coordinate 51,288,339, forward strand.
TCTCTCTCTCTCTTCTCTCTCTCTCTCTCTCTCTCTCTCTCTCTAAGAGTGTGTCCGACGGAAGGATTTCCACAGGCGTGCTGTTCATGCTTGATATGAATTATGCTTTGTCAATCAGGACATGAAATTAATTCAAGAAAACTTAAAATTTTCACCTGAACACTAAGTGAAATCTTATGCATCGTTTCTCAGTTGACTGCATAATTGTAAGTGTTCTGTTCCAGAGAGATGAAATGGCCAGGGAACCTTCATGGGAAACAGTGCCTTGGTATGTGTGTACATTTTACAGTATTTTCCTACAGACAGAAACTTTCAGTAAGTTGCTTGACAATGACCACTTTCCATTAGAAACATCTAATTGTAAAATAACTCTTAATGACTGAGAATTAAAAAATGCACTACTGAATTTATTCTTTGGCAAAACAAAAAAAAAAAGCTCATTAAATATTGGTTTCATTATCAAATACTTGGGGAGACATAAAATTTCTAAGCAAGAAGGACCAACAACTTAGTTCAGATTAGCTTATCAGGTAAATCCTATATACACACACACACACACGCACACACGCACACACACACACACATATATATATATATATATATATATATATATATATATATATATATATATATATATATATATATATATATGAGAGAGAGAGAGAGAGAGAGAGAGAGAGAGAGAGAGAGAGAGAGAGAGAGAATGGGGAAGTAAATTTGCCTTTTTTTATACCACTTAAGACGAAGTGTTTTTCAGTAATGTCATACCGAAATGAGTCACTTTAATTTACACAGCACAAACTTGAAATGAAGTGAATTCAGTTGCCTTCCAGCACTGCAGGTAACAGTGAAAATCTTCGTCTGTAATCTTACCCGAAGTCTTTTTTTTTTTTCACTCGCAAGAAAACGATTTTGAAATTTTAACCATTCGACAGAGGTAGCTTTTGGCAAAGAAGGCTCAGGGTTTTTGGTTCCTAGCCAACCACAACAAAATGGTGAAATGGGGAGGGGAGGAGGAGGAGGAGGAGGAGGAGGAGGGAGGGGAGGGGAGGGAGGAGGAGGAGGAGGGAAGAGGGAGGAGGAGGAGGAGGAAGAGGAGGAGGAGGAAGAGGAGGAAGAGGAGGCGAAGAAAGAAGAAGTGTCGTGAGATAACCAAGGTATGACAAGAGATGGCGATCAGTTTGCTCACAGACAATTCTCTCTGTCTCTCTTTCTTTTTCTCTCTTTCCCTTTCTCTCTCTCTACCTGTCTGTTTCTCCTCCTTTTCAACCACATTAATTTTCTGTGTTTTTAATGGCATTTCTTGCAAACAATGAACAACTTTACCTTTGAATCATCCACCACTGTCCAGGGCAAATATACCAAGACAGGAAATCACAAGTCTTATTTATTCAGTTTTGAGGTTTATTTGGCCACATAGATGAATCATTGAGTATGCTCCATCTATAAAATAAGAGAGACTAAGCTCCTTAACATATGACATGACATTTAGTGTAACCTTGAAAAATTCTATAACCACATATAGAAATGATAAACCAAAATATAGACCAGTTTTTACCTTCGGCCGACTTCAACTCGTTCACAGACTTACTGCCATTCTTTCAGTATCCTTTTATGTCATGATATTACGATGTATTCTAAGCTGCAGGCTATAAATCTATAAATAAAGTTATTGCTTTTATGAAGCAAAAATAGATTAAATATTGTAGACTCTTCACCCCTTTGCACTTTCCCTCTCTCTCTTTATATGTTTATTTATCTATCTGCAGATTCATCTACCACTACCTTACAAGAAGTCATTGTGTTCATATCGCCAAAAGGTCGACCTTGACATTTAGCAGCATATAAACGATGGAGCTCGGTTTGAAACGAATCAAAACAGTACAAGAAAGGCTATAAACCTTATTCCAATCCACGCAGCTTATTCATATTATATTTCATCCAAAGCCTAATTTGCTGTGCACATGCGCAGAAACACGTCCAAATTCGAGAAGACTGGCGCGGGCATGAAATGAAATCCGTCTATGTCTAGGACATGACACCAGTCGAAGATTCTTATCTAGCGTCAGTCACCGATGAAACCAGCGCTATGGGAGCCAGCAAAGGATCAAATGATCCACTACATAGTGATCAGGGTAACGTCATTCAGCAAAACACAAGGAAAGGTTAAAAGGGTCCTGCGCTACAAAGGCCTCTTCTCTGAGGCAGAAGAAGACACAGAGAGCCAAAGCTAAGAGCCCTGTGGGGTGACTGTGGTTGTACAGAGCTGTGTATGCTTGAGACGCCTTTGGGCGTTTGGGCCACTTGAGATGGATCCATCCACATTTCGGGTGGGAGCTGTTTGTGTTTGGTTATTTAGGTGCAAATGCTTCTGGTAAATGTGATTTTCAATTTTTTCCTGTCTTATTAAATCTTGAAGTTTTAAGAATAAATGTCTGGTGATATTTAGCTAAATACTTCCGTTTGGTTGCACACGAATACATTTTAGTAACCTTTAAAATCTCAAGTTCGATTGCTTGGTTAGTTTACATAAAGACGGGTTTGTGCTAGCAGGACTCTCTCCCTAAGGCGTGTGGTAAAATGCTGAAGGGGGAAAAAAAGAGGCCTAATTGGGACCTCTGGATTCTCCCAAACTATCAGATATGTTTACTGTTCGAAATCGGTCTGTTGATAACCTGTGTTAAGGTTATGACTTCATAGAATACCACCAAAAAAATTTAGTAATTGCACAAAAGGTAATTGAAATAAATTCTCTCTCTCTCTCTCTCTCTCTCTCTCTCTCTCTCTCTCTCTCTCTCTCTATATATATATATATATATATATATATATATATATATATATATATATATATATATATATATATATATATATATACACACACACTCGTATAAACATATTTATTGTAATAAAAATAATTTTTGAAAAAATGCGTTTTGACACATTCCTGCAACATAATATTTGAAAGCGTTATTCTAGATTCTGGACTTTCAGTTTACAGTAATTTCCCTAGAGGTTAAATAAACAGAAAGTAGAGGAAATTCATGCTTTTACTTGAACCCCTCCTCCCGGCCCTTATGCCCTCCCCTCCTCTCTCTCTCTCTCTCTCTCTCTCTCTCTCTCTCTCTCTCTCTCTCTCTCTCTCTCTCTCTCTATATATATATATATATATATATAACAGAACCTCATTTAAAGCTTGTAACTTTTTCTGAATAGATACTCTATTAGATACCATCCAGTTTGAATGAGGTCCAGTTAGTAATTCTACTAATGCACAGAACAACTGTGTATGTGAAAAGTTAATATATATATATATATATATATATATATATATATATATATATATATATATATATATATATATATATATATATATATATATATATATATATATATATATATATATATATATATATATATATACTTGAAATTTTTGGTAAAAAAATTCTGCTATAAACGGAGGAGTAACAAAATTTTTCACGGATATTCCCACTTCCTCTTTCATTATATGCTTTATTCATTTACTTCCCATCTATCACCTTTTATTCTTTATTCCTTCTATTTCAAACCGCCATATTTCGTAATGCTTCTTCTGTACAAAGCCAGCAGAGGCAACAGCACCCCCAACCTTCCTTCTTCCCTCAGAATCTATTCTTTCTCTTTTCTTCCTCCGTCGTTAGTGTGTTCCTCCTCCTCCTCCCTCCCTCCTCCTTCTCTACTCTCTCCCACCCGCCTCCTACCTCTCCTCCCAACCTCCTCTCCCTCCCCCCCATCCCTCAGCCAGGTCTTGTCAAGGCCCCTTTTTTCAGTCGCGACTATCTTTACTGCCATCTTTTATCATCTTCACCTCTTTGCCGGACATCTCTCTCTCTCTCTCTCTCTCTCTCTCTCTCTCTCTCTCTCTCTCTCTTCGTCTGCGCCTCCTTCGTCGTCGTCGTCGTCGGCTTTCCCTGTAAATTTTATCTTTTTAGCACTAATATTTTTTTGACCTCATTCTTACTTTTTTTCCCCGCACCTTTTTATCAAAGGGTGAAAAATGTGAAGCTTGATAAATTTCATTTCATTCAGTTTAATATTTTTTTTATTCTTGTCATTCTTTTTTTTTTTGACATTTCACTTTCTTTATTTTAAATCTTTTTGGTATTTCATTTTCTTTTTTTTTTAATTTTTCTTGATATTCTGTTTTTTTAATTCTCTTTTTCTTCTTATTTTTGTAACTGATTTCATGCTGAAAATTACGGACTTTTAAATTTTTTATTTGAATTATTTATCTTTAAATTTAAATTTAAATAATTCTAATTTAACCTATTCCATATCGTTCCACGTCTACACGATCCCATACACCGAATATGACAATATTCTATTTCCTACATTTTGCTTCCTTCCCTTCGGAGTTTCTGTTCCAAAGGAGTGAAATCTTCGTAATAAACATTTCAAATAAAAATAGTTTAATTCCATTCTTTCCTTCTATTTCCGCTATTTCCACTTTCCGTCTTTTTCCGTCAACTATTTTTAATCCCAAGTTCTCGACAATTTATTCATATTTCTTATTTCTGTTTTCTCTCTGAATTACTCTTTACATATCCTTTATTTAAGAATTATATATTATTTTACATAATTTTGCATAAGTAATTGTATTCATCTATTTAGTTTTCCCAGCACTGAGAAAAGAAAGCATCACCGTCCTAATTCCATTTTCGCTCTATTTTTAATCTTCATTGTTAAAGAGAAAGACGGGAAAAATTCTGAAATTCTATTTACCGTCTTTATTCGTTTCTCCTTTATCTACCTTTCCCTTTGGCCCGTTTCAGTTTCTTGTCATCCTCCCGTTTCTCCCTCTCTCTCTCTCTCTCTCTCTCTCTCGTCTTCCTTTTCTGCCCGTCCGACCACCTCTAGCATCCCCCACCCCTACCCCCTACCGGCCCTAGCTCTCTCTCTCTCTCTCTCTCTCTCTCTCTCTCTCTCTCTCTCTCTCTCTCTCTCCCCGGGGTCCCAGGCACCGTGAGCAAGTCATGCACTTGTTTGCTGTTTCAACCTCGCTATATTTTCGCAGCGACGCTGACAAATTTTATTTGTTTGTTGCCAAAGTCAACAGCAGAATTGACAAATACGGTCGTGTGTTAGTGGTCCTGTGCGTGTGCGTGTGTGTGTGTGTGTGCGTGCGTTCGCGTAACGTTTATACACGCGCGTATACCTAGAAGTCGCACACAAGTGTAGGGAAGGTCGGGGCGTACACGACGGGCGATCCCCACATGAGCGTTC
>NC_089748.1:51298597-51311097 GCF_040412425.1 Macrobrachium rosenbergii
TTTTCCATTTTCCTTAATAATAATAATAATAATAATAATAATAATAATAATAATAATAATAATAATAATAATAATAATAATATGACAGATAACAAGAGGATTCATAGGGCAAGAGCAGTGTAAGTTAAGACAAGGAGGAGTGTGTGTGAATCAAGCGTTGTTATTAAAGTTATTAGAAAACTTGCGTGTAAGGGAAATATAAGCAAAGCTCTGTGGAACTTGTCAGTAAAGCCCTGTGGAACTTGAAGGTGTCACGGAACTTAAGAGCGAACCTCCATAGTAGAAATGAAATGAGAGGAGGAGGAGGGAGGAAAAGCCTACTTGCCCGATGGAACAGGCAGGTTGATATGGGCCTAGTGAAAGCGTTCAGATTACTCATCTTCTTCAATTCGGGGAATTCAGCTTTTATTCATATAAACCTATACTGACTTTTTATAAATGTTCATTTTAGTTTTCTGTAAAAGAAAGCTATTGCGCGGGCTTTGTCTGTCCATCCGCACTTCTGTCCTCACTTTTTCTGTCCGCCCTCAAATCTTAAAAACTACTAAGGATAGAGGGCTGCAAATTGGTATGTTGATCATCCACACTCCAATCATCAAACATACTAAATTGCAGCCCTCTAGCCTCAGTAGTTTTTATTTTATTTAAGGTTAAAGTTAGTCATAATCGTGCATCTGGCAACGATATAGGCCAGCCCACCACCTGCTCGTGGTTCAAGTTTCATGGTCCGCGGCTCATACAGCAATATACCGAGACCACCGAAAGATAGATCTGTTTTCGGTGGCCTTCATTATACGATGTACAGAAAACTCGATTGCCCCGAAGAAACCTAAGCGGCGCATGTTTTACTTGTTTCTTTATTTTGTTACTATTACATCTAACTAATGGGAGTGAATTACATGTTGACATTTCACTGTACTGAGACGAACCTTCATTGGTCCTATAGTTACATCAAGTCCCTTCTTATGTTAGAGAGAGAGAGAGAGAGAGAGAGAGAGAGAGAGAGAGAGAGACTGCACTGAGGCGAACCTGGATTGGTCTTATAGTTACATCAAGTCCCTTCGTATGTGTGTGTGTGTGTGAGAGAGAGAGAGAGAGAGAGAGAGAGAGAGAGAGAGAGAGAGAGAGAGAAAATGTACTAAGGCGAACCTGGATTGGCCCTATAGTTACATCAAGTCCCTTCGTATGTTAGAGAGAGAGAGAGAGAGAGAGAGAGAGAGAGAGAGAGAGAGAGAGAGAGAGAGAGAGAGAGACTGGACTGAGGCGAAACTGGATTGGCCTTATAGGTACATCAAGTCCCTTCGTATGTGAGCGTATGTGTGTGTGTGTGTGTGTGTGTGTGTGTGAGAGAGAGAGAGAGAGAGAGAGAGAGAGTTTTTTCCATAATGAGGTTTGTCCCATGACAGCTTCCCATCTGAGGCCTTGACAGATCTGAATTCACTGATGAAAGGCTTAAGCTCTTTGCCAGTGAACTGACATAAGGAAGTCAACCCACAGAAGGATATGCGAAAATTCCACTGATAATTCCGGGGAATTCTGATTTTCTGGCTCTCAGAGAAACTGCCAAAGTTCTCCGAAGAAAGAAGCGGGGGTCTCCCTGAGGAATTGCAGGATTATTGAAACGAAAAATGACGCATCGTTGCACGAGGAAAATAATATTTTATACTAAAGTGATGTATCAGTGTGTAAGGAAATATAATTCCTATACGTCTCTGGACGTCAACACTTGCGGGAGTATATCTTAGTTTAACCAGACCACAGCTGATTAACATATATATATATTATAATATATGTATATATACATATATATACATATACATACACACACACACACACATATATATATACATATATATATATATATACACACATATATATATGTAAGTTCTTAATTGCATTTGTTTCATACTGTAAATAAATATACAGTAGACATTTCTTTTCTTCCTTTATGGCAGGAAAATACATTGGTGCCTTGGAAATAATTATAACTATCAATGTAAATTCAAGCACTATCTAGCAAGTTACATGTACACGGACCCACGTTCCTCTCACAAATCTGAAGTTATCACCAAGACATTCCTGATGGTGGATATATCAAATACAAATAAGTAATATAAACTCCAGGCCAGATTTAATACAGGAGATATTATTGTAAACGTGAGTGGCATTTAAGTTCCTCTGAACATACTTTGCGAGACATTACTATTTTAACTTCATAGACTCGATTCTTCGTGCTAAAAACTAGTCAAGGTAACATAAATCTTGAAATGGAGAAACAAATACACAGTTGTGTATGGGTACTTATATTTAAGAATAAATCTCTACAGAGAGCTTTCGGGAATCTGTTCGATTCCATTTCAATCTCACTGAAAAGAGGAATCGAACAGATTCCCGAAAGCTCTCTGTAGGGATTTATTTTTATGTACAGATTGAAAAGGGGAGTCGAACAGATTCCAGAAAGCTTTCTGTAGAGATTCATTTTTAAATGTAGAATGAAAAGGGGAATCGAACAGATTCCCGAAAGCCCTCTGTAGGGATTTATTTTTAAGTACAAAATGAAAAGGGGAATTGAACAGATTCCCGGAAGTTCTCTGTGGAACTTTATCCTTAAATATAAAATGAAAATTGGAATCAGACAGGTTCCCGAAAGTTCTCTGTAGGAATTTATTTTTAAGTACAGATTGAAAAGAGGAATCGAACAGATTCCCGAAACTCTTTGTAGAGATTTATTCTTAAATATAGATTGAAAAGGGGAATAGAACAGATTCCCGAAAGCTCTCTGTAGAGCTTTATTTTTAAGTACAGACCGAAAAGGGAATCGAACAGATTCCCGAAAGCTCTCTGTAGAGATTTATTTTTAAATATAGATTGAAAAGGGGAATCGAACAGATTCCCGAAAGCTCTCTGTAGAGATTTATTTTTAAATATAGATTGAAAAGGGGAATCGAACAGAATCCCAAAAGCTCTCTGTAGGGATTTATTTTCTAAGTACAGATTGAAAAGGGGAATCGAACAGATTCCCGAAAGCTCTCTGTAGGGATTTATTTTTAAATATAGATTGAAAAGGGGAAAAGAACAGATTCCCGAAAGCTCTCTGTAGAGTTTTAACCTTGAATATAAATTGAAAATTGGAATCAAATAGATTCCCGAAAGTTCTCTGTAGGGGTTTATTTTTAAGTACAAAATGAAAAGGGGAATCGAACAGATTCCCGAAAGTTCTCTGTAGGGGTTTAATTTTAAGTACAAAATGAAAAGGGGAATCGAACAGATTCCCGAAAGTTCTCTGTAGGGGTTTGATTTTAAGTACAAAATGAAAAGGGGAATAGAACAGATTCCCGAAAGCTCTTTGTAGAGATTTACTTTCATATAAAGATAAAGACTGAAAAAGGGAATCGAACAGATTCCCGAAAGTTCTCCGTAGAGATTTATTTTAGAATATAGATTGAGAAGGGGAAATCGAACAGATTCCCGAAACCTCTCAGTAGGGATTTATTTCTAAATATAGATCGAAAAGGGGAATCGAACAGATTCCCGAAACTCTCCGTAGGGATTTATTTCTAAATATAGATTGAAAAGGGGAATCGAACAGATTTCCGAAAGCTCTCCGTAGAAATTTATATTTAAGTACAGACTGAAAAGCGGAATCGAACAGATTCCCGAAAGCTCTCTGTAAAGATTTATTTCTAAAAACAGACTGAAAGGAGGAATCGAACAGATTCCCGAAACCTCTCTGTGGAGATCTATCCTTAAACATACGCACCCATACTTAAATGTGGATTTGTTCTTCCATTATAAAAATCAGCGATACTCAACTTCTTCTGAACGTACTATGCGAGTCAATTACCCATTTAACTCCATGGACTCGAAGCCTCGTACTCCCCAAAAAAGTTAATTTTCTACAGGAGCTGTCGCACCTTTCCAACGTCGTCTCTACGCAATGGCGCGGGAGTTGAAAAGTGAATATGACGTGAATACTAAGGGTGGATAATACATTCTTGCATTAATTAAGGACTCGACAGGAAACGAAATATGCCGCTGGACTGCATATTTTTCATGCTGTATGAATGCAGGGATTGCAAATGATTATGAATAATTAATGATGAAGAATCCGCTCCTCCCTCTCCTCTCCCCCCTCCTCCCCCCCTCCTCCTCCTCCTCCTTTTCCTTTGCCGTGGAAGACTTTTTTTCCATCATAAAGGAGGTGGATCATCTCAGACGGGATTGTTATTACTGGCTGCTCTTGGAGGAAGAGACCGTGCTGGCATAAAGCCAGCTTGATGTAAAACAAACAATAAAAAATAAACAGGAGGTATGTCTCTGAGATCTGTTATGGTAGGTGAGATTACTTTCTTATTATCACTGTATTTTACTGTCATCGTTTGTCATTATTATATATATATATATATATATATATATATATATATATATATATATATATATATATATATATATATATATATATATATATATATATATATATATACAAAGAAATCTGTAATTATGATTATTACCATAAAAATTACACAAGCCTACATTTTCATTCTTTAGTCTACCGAAGAATTTCGCCTCAGTAACAGAATAAAGATTCCAATAATATAACCGCTTTTGCATAAAACGCCTTTCGTACAAAAACTCTTTTCAAACTAAACTCTCAGACCCTCAGGGGAAAATCTCGGCAATTTTTAAGCTGCATCAAGGAATAGAATTCCTCCCTTGGAAAGGAAAAAAAAAAAAAAAAAAATAAAAGGAAAAAATGGAAGAGAAAAAAGTAAAAAGTAAAAAAAAAAAATTTATTGCTGTTCCTGATGGAAAAGTCTAGTCAGTGTTTTTAACTTCTCGTCGTTCGAACCGATCACTCCTTTATTTTCGTCTTTTATTTTCCTTTTTTACATTCTTTATTCTCCTCCATTCCTTTCCATTTTAAAAAGAAAAATAGAGAATATGCATGAGTCAAAATGCCGAGATCTTTGTACTCCCAAGGCCGTGGAAGACGTCCTTTAATATCTGAAGAACTCTTGCAAATTTTTTCAAACATATATAAGAATTTAGTCATTAGATCCACCCGTATTAAATGGCTTTGAAATTAATTTTTTATTCCGTCAATATTAATAAAAAAAACCGCCTTTTTTTTGTCAGTGGATAATCATCATTGTTGTAGCTTTTTAGTTCTTCGTTGAACTGGTCGGTACCGTTCTCGGCTAGCACTCTGCGGGGCCCGCGTTCGAATCTCCGGCCGGCCAATGAAGAATTAAAGGAATTTATTTCTGGTGATAGAAATTCATTTCTCGCCATAATGTGGTTCGGATTCCACAATAAGCTGTATGTCCCGTTGCCAAGTAACCAATTGGTTCTTAGCCACGTAAAATAAGTCTAATCCTTCGGGCCAGCCCTAGGAGAGCTGTTAATCAGCCCAGTGGTCTGGTTAAACTAATGTATACTTAACTTTTTTACAAGAAGAAAAAATAATATAATGAATAACAGATCATACAAAAATCGATACCTTTGATTAGAATACTCTTAAAATTAGACATAGGCAGCTCATTAGATATAACGTTAAATATTAAAATACACAGAAATAATACTGAAATCTTTGCTACCTTGATGATCCTTTCCAATCCCTCTGCCTCTGTAAATGATCAGACTTTCGAATTATTTACCCTCTTTACCAACCAATCCTCTCCCAGTTTCTCCACCAGACCAAATCACCCTAAGACATTTGGCTCTATCTTTTGTCCTATGCTAACCTTTCTTAACAAATAATAAGCCTACCTTTACATTTTTCACCCTTTCAGCTATCGTCACATCACATATACTAACTGATAATTATTCTTCTAAACAGCTTATTCTTTTTAACTCATTCGAATCAATTTGATTCCATAAAGGAGAATCAGCTCAACAGTTCCTGCACACATTCCGACTTTTTATTCATGAGATTCGTTCAGTTTCTTCTGGAAGTTTTGCAGAGCTCTTGGAACAGTCAGATTTAATAGTCCATCGACACTCAGTCATTATTTGCTAAGTAGTATACCCTAGTGTTAAATACTTGAGTATCAACCAACTTCTGAATTTAACTACACCTTCCTTATTTCAACGATTTTGTGATTCAGCTCTTTTTTTTAATCCTTCTATTAACTATTACATTTAACTTCTAAATGCCTGAAGGAATCAGCTACTTCTGTTTTGCCAGTGTCCCTACAAACATGCATATTCCTCCGTCGTCCAGGCCTCAATTTGCATGGATAACCTTACTCTCGATAAAAAAAAAACCTTTTGTACGTTTATGCTTACGGATACTACACTCTTTTCTCCACTACCTGTAAACATTTTCCTTTCTATACTTCATTCACAGATTTTTTTTTTTTTTTTTGCTTACCTCACTTTCTAGCTTCTACATTTCCTCTTGCTCTGATCTCTCGTATTTTATGTCTTACAAGGTATAAAATAAGCCTACCTCCAAAACTCAGAGCCACTTTATGCTCAACGTAAGATATAAAATACCTCCAAAACTCAAGAGCCACTTTATGCTCAACCAGTCACACTTTCCTTCTGTATATCCTAAATCAAGATTTAATTTCATCATAAAACCTTCCATTCCTTGACAATAAACTATCTTCTACTTTTACCACACAGCATCAACACCATCTTCATTATATTCCTGTCAGTTCAGTTATTAACTTCCTAACATCATGTCAGCCACGTAAAGAATTTTTCCGCTGACCTCAAATTACTCTAGCAATTATTCCATAACAATTACGTAACATACTTTTCAAATCCAAACCACTCCATACTTCCCCCTATTAATGACTCGTCTGTTGTACCCCCTCAATCGGAATTATGTTACGCACATATACTCTCAGCTACAAAAGGTAATTTATGCTCCCATAACTCTCACTTTCACCTTTATCATCTTTCGCTTTATGCAACAGCTGTTATTACTTCCATAATTTCAACTGAAGCCTATCCGTCATTCTTCCTTTCCTAAAGGCTAATTCACATACAATATCATTTCACCGACACATCACGTCACGTCAAAGTACGTGAGGATTATTTGCATGTAATCAAATGGACTTGTTCACACCATCACATCACATCACATCACGACACTTTTTCTAGGAAAGAATACTTTGACGTTACGTGACGTGACGTGACGTGACGTGACGGTGCTTATGCAAGTTTCTTAACGCTAAATCTGTGAGTTAATCACGAGCTGAACGGGATTGTGATGGACAGTGTGAATACAAGGCACGGCTGATGGGACGGTGACGTGACGTGATGTGTCGGTGACGTGATGGTATAATGTGAATCAACCTTCATACTTCAGGGTAACCCATTCAGCTTCATATCACTACCATATTAAATTACCTTGAAATTCGATCGATAGCAGGTGAGACTGTTCTTCTTACATTCTTGGCAGTCACTGCCAAAAAAAAAAAAAAAAAAAAACAGTCTCAAATCTAACCCCTTCTACTTTTGTATTCTTTTGTTGTGTCTTTACTCAGTCCTTTTCATTCAACAGATTTTCAGAATTCTTGTTTGCTAAGCGACATAATGCTGTCAAGACAACATATCAACATTTGCAATTTTTTTAAATTTTGATGTCCCTTCACTTCTTGACATCTATTTACTCTTTGAGTACAAACACACGTGTATATATATATATATATATACATATATATATATATATATATATATATATATATATATATATATATATATATATATATATATATACACACACTTATAAGTTTTCAAACAATTTTAGAACACGCATGCACACATACATAAATGCATACACAAATAATATACATATATATATATATATATATATATAATATATACTATATATATATAATATATACATATAATATATATATATATATATATATATATATATATATATATATATATATATATATATATATATATATATATATATATATATATATATATATATATATATATATATATATATATATATATATATATATATATATGTATATATATATATATATATATATATATATATATATATATATATATATATATATACTTCTCAAAATCAAGGTCTTATTTCACGAATTTTCGCCTCTTGCTTTCATGGGTTTGCGTAGGTAGTCATTGCAAATTTTTAATTTTCTTTACCTGTAATTAATTCAGGGAAGGCAAGAGAGTCGTCTGTGCTGAATACGAGAGAGAGAGAGAGAGAGAGAGAGAGAGAGAGAGAGAGAGAGAGAGAGAGAGAGAGAGAGAGAGAGAGAGAATTTTAGTAATCCCTCAGCAATCATGCTGTATATTAAAAAGTAAAAAGTATGTTGAAGTAAATGGATACATGGTAATATATAATAGCGCAAATTATTTGATTTCGGTAGTCTAAAAGACGTTTATAATACTAGAATAACAAGTAAAAAATAAGCCGAAGTTTCTTCGGTGCAATCGAGTTTTCTGTACAGCCACTACAGCATATAATCAAGGCCACCGAAAACAGATCCAACTTTCGGTGGTCTCGGTATAATGCCGTATGAGCCATGGCCCATGAAACTTTAAACACGGGCCGGTGGTGGCCTATCCTATATCGTTGCCAGAAGCATGATTATCGCTAATATTAACCTTCAATAAAATAAAAACTACTAAGGCTAGAGGGCTGCAATTTGGTATGTTTAATGATTGGAGAGTGGATGATCAACACAGCAACTTGCAGTTTTTTAGATCTGAGGGCGGACAGAATAAAGTGCGGACGGACAAACAAAGCCATTTCAATAGTTTTCTTTCACAGAAAACTAAAATGGAAGATTTTATAGAATAAAAAAAAAAAAACTATGTTGCAAACGGAGTGGGTAATCGAATACCTGAAGAAATTACATCGAGAGAGAGAGAGAGAGAGAGAGAGAGAGAGAATCGATATCATGTTGCTTTAGGTCATTTACAGGTAGCAGGGAAGGGATAATGAAGAACTATAATACCTAAGGGGTTTTTGGGCAGGAAAGGGTCCTATCTTATATTTGTCTTTAACATCAAAATTCACCTGAAGAATGTAAATAGTATTTATAATAAGTGAAGGAACTATTTTGTATCTGATTTAGTTATATTTTCCTAGTCTATCTTAACAATTTTCTTTCTAATCTGTAGTTCCAGAACACAGGGTAATTGTGATAAATACGATGACATGACCCTAAATCATCATTTTCTGTCATACGTCTTGGTAACTTTGCTTTTGAATGAGGTTTTACTGAAAGTTGAAAATGTATTTGGTACTAGCTACAGGACCACTGACCACTTTTTTTTTTTTTTTTTTTAAGCCACGCTTCAACACAACTGTTGATAGGTTAAAGATTCGAAAAGACTCATAAAGACTTCTAAGAGTGAAGTAAAGACTGTAATTATGCTTAAAAATGAAATAGGAGGAAGAAGAAGCCACGTGAAGTTGATAGATAGTAAAAAAAAAAACTTACTTGAAGCACGAAGTACATATAAAAACAAATAGGAAAATAACTCAAAGGACTCAAAAACCTCTCTCTCTCTCTCTCTCTCTCTCTCTCTCTCTCTCTCTCTCTCTCTTTCTCCAATAATTGTGCTTAAAAATGAAATAGGAAGAAGAAGAACGACGATAACTTGACAAATAGTGAGATCAGCCTAGCTTGTGAAAAAAATCACTTATCTGAAGTTCAAAGTACATATAAAAACACATAGGAAAATAACCCAAAGGACTTACAAACCTAAAATCTCTCTCTCTCTCTCTCTCTCTCTCTCTCTCTCTCTCTCTCTCTCTCTCTCTCTCTCAGAAAGCAACCCGCTAATCGCCCGACGTAAAAGCAAGCATGCACTGAGCACGCTTTCGTGTGGCAGGACCGAGAGTTAAACTTGAAAAATAAATCCTCACGCGTACACTGGAAGTGCAATTTGATGTAATGAAAAGTCCATTAAGGCTATAATCGATAAGTTCAGTCTCAAACGATGAGGTACAGGAGTCATTTATCAAAGGCTGGCGAGAATTTCAGGAATCTGGGGGACTGACCACGATGAAAACGTAGATAGAAAAAGAAAAGAAAATGTTGAGTGAATATGTGACAAACAAAGCTGTTATATATCTCACTCATTTGTGTGTATATGTTAGTTTTATACTACTACTACTACTATACTGCGACTATTCTCATAATCACTACTGGAGAAGCAAGTTCACTTCTCATATCATCATATCAAAAATACATCTAAAAATTTTTTCTTGATTTAAAAGAACTCTCAGTAGTACAATATTTATCGAAAACAAAGCATGTTAGTAATCCACGCTATGTGAAAGACCACTATATAAGAAAAACCAAAACTCATTTCTAAGTGTTTGAAATGAAAGACTTTGACGTACTTCATATTTTTTAGTCCTGTTGCCTAAATCTTTTTCTCTGCGATATTAAACCTAATGGACAAAATTCGCCAAGAACAGTACGGGGGTAGTGCCGTCAGTGCGCCTCACAGGGTGGACTGTAGGCATTACCAAAAGTTCTTTGCAGCGTCCCTTCGTCCCCTAGCTGCAAACCCTTTCATTCCTATTACTGTACCTCCATTCCTATTATCTTTCTTCCGTCTTTCTATCCACCTTCTAACAATTATTTCATAGTGCAGCTGCGAGGTTCTCCTTCTGTTACACCTTTCAAACTTACCTACTCTCAATTTCATTTCCAGAGCTAAATGACCTCATAGGTCCCAGTGCTTGGCCTTTGGCGTAAACTCTATATATTCATTTCCATTCCAAGAACATTATTATGCAAGTGTTACTGCAACATTGAAATGTAATTCTAACCTTAAAGGCGACGAGTAAAAACTATTTTAATTAGTTTAGGTCCACTAGTTCTTAATTTCACTGACACAAAGGCCATACAGACATTGTAACAGGAAGACAGGAACTGTGAACGATTGCTCACAACGAATGAATGAATGATAGCCCCTTCTTAAACGGTAAATATTATGCTCAAGTGCAAGGTTTTTGAATAAGTAATAAGCCTATGATGTGCTGAATGAATGAATAAGTGAACTGGCAGCTGTTCCTGACAAGGCAGGTGTTCAAAGTGGCAAAAGTGTTTTATCAGAAACGAGCAGAAAATCCGATTTTTTCAGGTAAATTATAAATGTTATGAAGGAAAAAGATCGAGCAAAGAAACTGGAAACTATCAAGAAAACAAGTAAACAAGTAAACAATGAACTTGTAGATCCCAACTGACGAGGGTGTAAACAGTTTAAAAAAACTACAGGAAATTTGTATTTAACATAAATGAAAAAATTCTTTGTCTATTGAACAGCACTGAATTGTGCTGAAAAAAAAAAGGATAAGGTTGAGAAACTGAATAATATACACTTTTAAATAACAGTCACCAAAGGGTACATCTGAATGATTATCTCATATATATATATATATATATATATATATATATATATATATATATATATATATATATATATATATGTGTGTGTGTGTGTGTGTGTGTATGTACATATATATATATGTATTATATATATATATATATATATATATATATATATATATATATATATATATATATATATATATATATATATATATATATATATATATATATATATTGCAAGAAGATAATGTTTAATCCTCGAGTTCAAATACCTAATCATCTTTCAATATCCACAATATCTCCGAATTATTTAAGCAAGATATCTTTTCTTACCAATGGGCATTTACCTTTTATCACAGCAATTTCCTGGAATATTTCACGAGCCCTGCTTCTTGAGCAAGGGGCCGTGCTGGCCACGCTCTTAACTACACTCTTTCTTCCAAGACGAACCAGGTACCATCACCTTAATCTTTCAGCATCGTTCTCAGGAACAGTTGCTTGGAGATAACTGCTCTCCTCTCTGTAGCTTCTAGCAGACTGGTTACACCCTGTGCTATGTTGAATGCAGGTTGGGTACAGCTTGCACTAAATTTAAGGCCTTTTTTTTTATTTATTTTTTTTAGACTTTAATTTGGCTGATAGACAGGATCATCACAATACCTGAATGAAGATGTAACGTTCGATGTACCCTAGCGCAATATACTTGCTTTTTTATTTATTTTATCGTTTTATTATTTAATTATCTTATTATTGTATTTTTATGTTATTACGTTATATATCTTTTTTGATTTTTTAGTTTTAAAATTTTTTATTTTTCTTAATTTTTTGTCAATTATATTTTTTTGTATTTTTTATCTTCATTTAATTTTTTATCTTGGTATTTATTTATTTATTTATTTATTTATTTATTTATTTATTTATTTTATTTTTTTTTACTTTTTATCAATAATATTTTTTTATTTTTATCTTAATTTAATTTTTGTACCTTGTTATTTATTTATTGATAGCTGTATTTTAAATTTTTTTTATCCTTTATTCTTAATTTTTTTTATCAATTATATTTTTTGTATTTTTTATCTTTTTTTTTCTTATTTATTTACTTTTTTGTTTACTCCTTGATACCCGTATCTATTTATTTTGCATAGC
>NC_089748.1:51316097-51326097 GCF_040412425.1 Macrobrachium rosenbergii
AAACAGTAAACAATCATTAGTAACCGCAGTTTAAAAAAAAAATTGACCAGCGGATAAAAGAGAAAAAATTACATAAATGAAACAGACACTCACACATACAAATGACAAAAAAAAAAAAATCAAATAAATGAAAAACTACGCTCATTGACGCGGTAGAAATCTCCCCGGACTGGCGGACGCAAACCGCTCCAATATGGTCGAAAAAACAAAGCGCGGCAGAAGTTCTTGTGGTTTTCCAACAAGGAGAGCAGCACACTCCCACCTTTGCGCAGCCCGACCGCCTGAAGCGCTTTACATGGCATTACTTTACCACCTGCGATTACTCTGCGGTACAGAACAACAGTTGCTATCGGAGAAACATCTTCAAATGATACTGTTAGACCGGGATATTGTTTTTATGACGTATTTAAGGCGTTATTTTACATGTAGGATTCGTGATTGTCAGAAACTCTTTAACCGACAAATGGCTCCGGGCTAATTTCTACGGTTTGCAAATCTTTCCGGTTTAATTTCTGTTTCTGGAGCTGAAAGAAAGGAAATGCGCATTCTCAATATTATCTAGACGGCTAAATAATTAATCATATCAATGGAAGAATAATCATATCTATAAGGCAATTTCAAAGATAAAGTAATGAAAGAATAATGAAATATTCTATGGGACACAAACTAAACTATACAAGGGAGAAGATTCATTTCTAGAGAGAGAGAAAAATCCTTACTTTTTGATCACTCAAAAGCTGAGACTGTGCTAAGAATAAATACATCATTTTGTGAACGATTGTAAAACCGTAATCCTAGTACATAAAAGTACAAATTAAAGCATATTTCAACCTACCCACATCAAAATTCTGTGAATTCCTGCTTCTGACAGTTCCAGACCTCATTCAGAACTCACTCACATAAAAGTACAAACTAAAGCACATTTCAATCTAACCACGTAAAAATCCTGAATTCCTGTTTATGACAGTTCCAGACCTCATTCAGAACTCACTCACATAAAAGTACAAACTAAAGCACATTTCAATCTAACCACGTAAAAATCCTGAATTCCTGTTTATGACAGTTCCAGACCTCATTCAGAACTCACGCACATAAAGTACAAATTAAAGCACATTTCAGTATAACCACATCAAAATCCTGAGAATTCCTGCTTCTGACAGTTCCAGACCTCATTCAGAACTCACGCACATAAAAGTACAAATTAAAGCACATTAAAATCCTGAGAATTCCTGCTTATGACAGTTCCAGATCTCATTCAGAACTCACGCACATAAAAGTACAATTAAAGCACATTTCATTATAACCACATCAAACTCCTGAGAATTCCTGCTTTTGAATGTTCCAGTCCTCATTCAGAATTCACGCACATAAAAATACAAATTAAAGCACATTTCATTATAACCACATCAAAATCCTGAGAATTCTTGTTTATGTCGTTCCAGACCTCATTCAGAACTCACTCACATTTCGTAAATCTGTGAGGAATCTCACAAAGATCAATCATTCATTCCTATGACCTGGGTCCATACGCACGTTACATGATTAATGGCATTCCCTGGCGCTGATGATGCAGGATTCTATTTTGCATAAGGATACTCCGTCCTACGGAACTTTGATACTAAGGATTTTGTGCCTTTTGGTCAGGTCGACATTGAGAAGACCTTGCTCTGATACTCCGGATGCAGGTTCGAATCCTGTTACAGACTTCAGAATTACTTCACATTCTGGCATTTGGATCTATGTCTTAGTAGTGGTAAGCGCATCCCAAAAAGATGAAGAATTCGAGAAGTTAAGAAGGCATTGTTGTTTTACAGTTACTTACAGTACGAGTATATCACGAATAATAATAATAATAATAATAATAATAATAATAATAATAATAATAATAATAATAATAATAATAATAATAATAATAATGGTAAAGAAATCCACAGTGGTGTGGTTTAAGAGTAAATATATATTAAAAATATACAAAACGATAGCTTTCGAGAACCTGCTAAGCTTCTCCTTCTCAATCTAAGATTGAATAAGAGAATCAAGTAGGTATATATATATATATATATATATATATATATATATATATATATATATATATATATATATATATATATATATATATATATATATATATATATATATATATATATTTACCCTTACACCATTATGGATTTCTTCATCATTTAATGACATGCGATTATAGGATTTTTATGATTAATAATAATAATAATAATAATAATAATAATAATAATAATAATAATAATAATAATAATAATAATAAATTACTTTCTTCTCATTTAACAGCTTAGGGAATTGAAGGCCACTACTGCATTCATTCTGTAGGCATCAGAAGAGTTAGAATACCCAAACCTACTTCTACGAGAACTATGAGAACTACGAGAAGCTTGGCTGGAAATCAGTGGAGATTCGCGAAAGATAAAGCACAGGAAAAACTCGAGTGTCGGAGTTTCACAGAGGCTCTCTGCATCACGCTTCGTTGGAGGCTAAAATGATGATATAATAATAATAATGATGATGATGACGATCACTTCATTAATGAAACGTCCTTATTAGTAAATCTTCCTCGACAGTAAATCATTAGTATTCGGTAATGCTTTCTCGCTTGCACCAGTTCTCCCTTGTTTGTAGTTATGTAGGCTACGTCGCTCATTAAGTCGGTCATTAGTGTTTTATTTACCCTTCTTGATTAATCAATGTGCATAATCGCAAGCACGTATATGAGACTGTGTTGTCTGTCTATCCAACTATCTACCTGTGTACTATATATATATATATATATATATATATATATATATATATATATATATATATATATATATATATATATATAATATATACATATTTTTTATAAATATACATACATACTAATATCTATACATACAAATATATATGTATATATATAGATATATATATATATAGATATATATATATATATATATATATATATATATATATATATATATATATATATATATATATATATATATATATATAGATATAGATATATATATAGAGATATATATATATATATATATATATATATATATATATATATATATATATATATCACATATGCAAATACACACACACACACAACAAACTAACGTGGTTCCCACGACAGCCATTAAACCAAACGACACTACCACAAAAATCTACCCCCACGAAAACCTTTAAAAAAAAAAAAAAAACACTCGGCGTTCGAGCCAAGAAATAAGGTAAGCTGTTTAGCAAACGGCCCGGACAAGAGAACACGAATCAAACACGTTTATGGCCGTGTAGAACACATGTGAGCCCACTGCCGGATTCAACATAAATGAATAAAAGGACGGATGCCAGTCAGTCGCCATGATCCGGCTTCCCTTGGCATGCCAGGCACGACTGGCCAATCCAGTTGGCCCGAATCTACAGCACCGGCGCGACAATAATATTGATAAAAATGACACGCCATTAATACAGAACAGGAGGTAGCGATGGAATGTATCGCCGTGATGTTTAGGTGGACATCTGTACGGGGAAGGGATGACGCAAACGCACTCACAGAGATACATACATACACATACATAAACACACGCACACACACATACATACATACACACACACACGCACATATATATATATACACATACATACATATATATATATATATATATATATATATATATATATATATATTAATATATATATATATATATATATATATATATTATATATATGCATTTATCTGACATTTATCTGACAGAAAAAAAAAACACTACGAAAAGAAAAATCGATAAATAAATGTTACTGCGCCAATTTATTTAGGGCAATATCTAAATTAGTTTTACACTATAACATTATGCCCAGCAACAAAATAACATAACGAACAATAACGTAAACCAACATCAGAAGAATGCCTAACTAACAGATAAAAAAAGAAATATTAAAAACATAAAGTATACAAATATTTATCTGAACTATTAGGCAGTCGTGGTCATAAAAATGAAACTAACCACTTTCTCATGGTCAAGAGGTGTTTGTATGACATTAAATACTAATCTGAATGTAAAATATAACCAGTTACATCCTACGCTCATACCAATGCAAATAGAAAATAACCAGTTACAGATATAACTAAATGCCATTATGAATAGATAACCTAACCAGTTACGTGCGGTACTAAATACAGATGCGAATACAATACTTAACCGGTAACAAATCACACTGTGTACTAATGCAAATACAATACTTAACCAGTAACAAATGACACTGTATATTTACAATGCTTAACCAGTAACAAATGACAGTGTAGACGTACAATACGTAACCAGTAATAAATGACACTGTATACGTAAAATACTTAACCAGTCACAAATGACACTATATGTACAATACGTAACAAGTAACAAATGACACTGTATACGTACAATACTTAACTAGTAACCAGTGACACTGTATAAGTACAATACTTAACCAGTAACAAATGACAATGTATACTAATGTGAATACAATAATTAACCAGTAACAAATGGCACTATATACTAACGCGAATGGTATTTATCCTTCCAGTAAAAATGGCACCAATGCGAATACAATACTAACCAGTAACAAATGGCAGTGTATAATGGCACCAATACAATGCCACCACAACAAATAACACTGCATTCCTAATGCGAATACAATGGCAACCAGTAACAAAACAATACCGGTAGTACTAATAGAAACAAATACCAATAACCAGTAACAAATGACACTGTATAATAATGGGAACGCAATACTTAACCAGTAACAAATGACTATGTATACTTATGGGAATTCAATACTTAACCAGTAACAAATGACAATGTATACTAATGGGAATTCAATACTTAACCAGTAACAAATGACAATGTATATTAATGGGAATTCAATACTTAACCAGTAACAAATGACAATGCATACTAATGGGAATTCAATACTTAACCAGTAACAAATGGCACTGCATACTAATGGGAATTCAATAATTAACCAGTAACAAATGGCACTGTATACTAATGGGAATACAATACTTAACCAGTAACAAATGATACTGTATAATAATGGGAACGCAATACTTAACCAGTAACAAATGACTATGTATACTAATGGGAATTCAATACTTAACCAGTAACAAATGACAATGTATACTAATGGGAATTCAATACTTAACCAGTAACAAATGACAATGTATACTAATGGGAATTCAATACTTAACCAGTAACAAATGGCACTGCATACTAATGTGAATTCAATAATTAACCAGTAACAAATGGCACTGCATACTAATGGGAATACAGTACTTAACCAGTAACAAACGACACTGTATACTAATGGGAATTCAATACTTAACCAGTAACAAACGACACTGTATACTAATGGGAATTCAATACTTAACCAGTAACAAACGACACTGTATACTAATGGGAATTCAATATTTAACCAGTAACAAATGGCACTGTATACTAATGGGAATACAATACTTAACCAGTAGCAAATGGCACTGTATACTAATGCGAATACAGTGCTTAACCAGTAACAAGTGACACTGTATACTAATGCAAAAACACTGCTTAACCAGTAACAAATGGCACTGTATACTAATGGGAATTCAATACTTAACCACTGACAAATGACACTATACTAATGCGAATACAATACATAAGTAATACGTTACACTAAACACCAGTGTGAACAGAATAAATAACTAGTTACAAGTCACACTAAGTACCAGTGTGATTACAGTAAACAGCCGTTACACATTACACTAAATACTGTTGCGAACCCAATATATAACCGCCTACATGTTAACTCGATACCAATGTGACAACAATAAGCAGCCTAATCAGTTACGTATGACATTAAATACTGCTGCGAATACAGTACATAAACAGTTACACAGTACGCTATATCAGGGCTGTCCAGCCCTATGGCCGTGGGCCAAAAGTGGCCCGTTTGATTTTGACAATGTCCCGCTAGGGAAAAAATAAGTAAAAGTATATTTCTCGTTCTTATATAATAAAATTATCTTATTCCTAAATTCTGAGTAAAACGTGCACACATATACTGTATATATACATATAGGCTACATATACACATATACAGTACATGCATACACACAAGTGGCCCGCATGACTTTTTGTTTTTTCAAGAGTGGCCCTCATACTAAACAACTTGGACGGCGAATACAATCTATTATTAGTTATATGTCACACTAAATATCAATGTGAATACACTACATAACCAGTTATATGTTACACTAATTACTAATGCGAACACAATACATAACGAGTTACAGTTGACTATATAATAATGTGACTACAGTATATAACCAGAAACATATGCCACAAAATACCAATACCAATTCAGTAAGTAACCAGTCACATATTACACTAGTTACCAATGAGAATAAAATACATGAGAGAGAGAGAGAGAGAGAGAGAGAGAGAGAGAGAGAGAGAGAGAGAGAGAGAGAGAGAGAGAGAGAGAGAGATAATACGTAACCAGCCACATATTACTCTAAATACCAATACGAATAGAATACATAACCAACAGAGAGAGAGAGAGAGAGAGAGAGAGAGAGAGAGAGAGAGAGAGAGAGAGAGAGAGAGAGAGAGACCAATACAATGGATAACCAGTCACATATTACACTAAATACCAATACGAATAGAATACATAACCAGGAGAGAGAGAGAGAGAGAGAGAGAGAGAGAGAGAGAGAGAGAGAGAGAGAGAGAGAGAGAGAGAGAGAGAGAGACCAATACAACACGTAACCAGTAACATCTTGCACTAAATACCAATACGAATAGGTGCATAACCAACAGATATTGAGTGAGAGAGAGAGAGAGATTAATACAATACATAACCAGTCACATTTTACGCTAAATACCAATACGAAAAGAATACATAATCACCAGATATTGAGAGAGAGAGAGAGAGAGAGAGAGAGAGAGAGAGAGACCAATACAATACATAACCAGTCACATATTACTCTAAATACAAATACGAATAGAATACATAACCAACAAATATGGTGTGTGTGTGAGAGAGAGAGAGAGAGAGAGAGAGAGAGAGAGAGAGAGAGAGAGAGAGAGAGAGAGAGAGAAAGCAATACAATACGTAACCAGTAACATATTGCACTAAATACCAATACGAATAGAATACATAACCAACAAATATGGAGAGGAGAGAGAGAGAGAGAGAGAGAGAGAGAGAGAGAGAGAGAGAGAGAGAGAGAGAGAGAGGCCCCAGACATGCACGTTTCGAGATACCCGAAAGGGGCGGCTAGAAATGGCCCTCCTCATAGGAATTTCACCTTTAAACCTCAAGTTTCATTTTATGTAGGCATGACCAGTATTCCTTAACGAGAGGGGAAGAGGGGAAATGCTGAAGCGGGGGTTGGGTTGGGAGGAAGGCTGAGACGCCGACTGAGAGAGAGAGAGAGAGAGAGAGAGAGAGAGAGAGAGAGAGAGAGAGAGAGACGGGGGCGAAAGGAAGAGAGGGAGTTTGGTAGGAGTTGAGAGGGACATGTTTAGAGAGAGAGAGAGAGAGAGAGAGAGAGAGAGAGAGAGAGAGAGAGAGAGAGAGAGAGAAGGTTTTGTAGGAAACGAGAGGGACTTTTGGAGAGAGAGAGAGAGAGAGAGTTGGAAGTCTTGTAGGAAACGAGAGGGACATGTGTGTGTGTGTAGAGAGAGAGAGAGAGAGAGAGAGAGAGAGAGAGAGAGAGAGGAGAGGGCAGTTTTGTAGGAAGGAGCTGAGAGAGAGAGAGAGAGAGAGAGAGAGAGAGAGAGAGAGAGAGAGAGAGCTGGGGAGAGAGAGAGAGAGAGAGAGAGAGAGAGAGAGAGATTAGAGAGAGAAGAGAAACATTAGGGAGAGAGAGAGAGAGAGAGAGAGAGAGAGAGAGAGAGAGAGAGAGAGAGAGAGAGAGAAACATTAGGGATTTAATGAAATGAGAAAGAGAGAGAGAGAGAAACATTAGGGATTTAATGAAATGAGAAAGAGAGAGAGAGAGAAAAAGAAAGTGCAAGAGCTAGGATATTTATTGGTACTGAGGTAGACTTAGAAATGAGGGCCCCCGAAGAGAAGTGAGAGTTTTCTAGAACCTGAAACAAAATGAGAGAGAGAGAGAGAGAGAGAGAGAGAGAGAGAGAGAGAGAGAGAGAGAGAGAGAGATAGACAAAACAGCTGAGGACTTTCTATAATGCAAAACCCAAGTTAATATGCAAATAAAAACGGCCGTGGAAAGGAGAAATGCAAAGAAATACCCGAAAGAAGAGAAGGAAAAATGCTAATATTTCACGGAAGGAAACGAACATTAATGGAATGGCGAATAAAAATGAGACGAAATGAAAAAGAAAAAAACAAAAAATTATAATTATCATCTTTAAAGCATTAGTAGGAAATTGGAGAATTTGTGGCAATATTAAGTTAAAAAATAAATATCAAATGAGAAAATAAATGTCAAATGAGAAAATAAATATCAAATGGAAAGAAAATTAACAACCCCTACTAATACTACCACTAATACTACTACTACTACTGCTACTACTAATACTACTACTATTATTTTTATTGTTATTATTATTATTGTTTTCACGTAATAGTTTCTGTTGCAAAGTATGTTATTGCTTTCTCGACTATTGTTATTATTTCTTAAGAAATATTCGAAATAGGTTTTTCATTTGCTTCTTTATTGGCTGAAAAGACAAAAAAATAATAATGGGTAATAATAATGAATAATTTGTAAAACTCTATATTTAAATTTTCTGAGGATAGTCAACAAAAACAACAAAAATAAACAAGTAAAAAAAGCGCCGAAGTTTCTTCGGCGCGATCGAGTTTTCTGTACAACGTTTAATGCTGTATGAAACTCTCAGCCAAGTCCCATGAAACTCTTAGTCGCGGCCCATGAAAATTTCGTCCACAGCAGATGCACGATCATGACTAACTTTAGCCTTAAATAAAAAAAATTACTTAGGCTAGACAGCTGCAATTTGGTATGTTTGATGATTGGAGGGTGGATGATCAGCATACCAATTTGCAGCCCTCTAGCCTACGTAGTTTTTAAGATCTGACGGCGGACGGGCAGACAAGAAGCCATCTCAATAGTTTTCTTTTACAGAAAACTAAAAGGATAACTAAAAAAGAATATGAACGTTAGAATTCTCTTTCATAGATAGATTACACTGGCTTTATGCCATCACGGGAGTTGTGTCAGAGTAAACTTTAGAAAAATGAAACGAACAGACAGCCTCATTGAAGCGACGTAAAACTTAAAACTCACTCTTTTACAACTTTCATAATGGCACATACAATTTCGCTGTATTTAAGGATAAAGCAAGATTCTCGAAGTAGCCTTTACGGAGCAAATTGAGAGCAAAAACAGCTAAAGGTTCCATTATCTTGGAGAAAATAAAGGATGCGTCCAATTTTTTAGATTCAGGATACAAGAACCTCTCTTTTCTCTGGAGAAAATAAAGGATGCGTCCAGTTTTTTAGGTTCAGGATACAAAAAACCTTTCTTTTCTCTGGTCAAGTTGGCAGACTTTGCTGGACCCTGTATCCGGGAATGCAGGTAGCAATGGCTCCATGAGACTTTTCACCTCTTAAATATTTCTATTAGCATAGGCGTCGGGACTGGAAATTGCTTCATTACTTGATTTAGGTATAAATTAAAACATTCTCGACGATACAGTTGCTATGTCTTTGGCGTGATGAGATTTGGATGTATTATGAAATTTATGAGATTATGAAATAGCTTACAAAAAAAAAAACTTACTTACGAGATCTTCATATATATAATATAAATATATATATATATATATATATATATATATATATATATATATATATATATATATATATATCTATATATCATTATATATATATATAATATATATATATATATATATATATATATATATATATATATATATATATATATATATATATATATATATATATATATATATATATATATATATATATATAT
>NC_089748.1:51333597-51336097 GCF_040412425.1 Macrobrachium rosenbergii
TGACAGTAATTATGTGGACAATAATAGCAAAAAAAAAAATTTAAATGATAACAAAAAATACAAATTGCAGACGATTAATTTCCAGCTGGGGACCCTAAGTGGTTAGAGGAGAAACATTCACAAAATGATAAATAAATGGATGAAAATGTAAGAAAATGATTAAGATACAAGGAAAATTGGATTAGGGAAGTGATAAAAACAGCAGAAGGAAAGAAAGAGGGAATATAGGTAAAGTAGAAGTTTTTGCAGCTAGGGACCGAAGGGACGCTACAAACAACCTCGGTAATGTCTACAGTGCACCACTGTAGCTACACTGACGGCATTACACTCCCGCGGGGTATTTCGTTTGATACCCGAGAAATATACAGTCTTTATTATCCAAGACCCTATCGCAAACGGCCATGTTGGACAAGAACAGTTTCTTGCATGGGGGGGGAAAAGGCGCCAAACCTTTCTCTTTTCGAAAGGGCTTTGTTCTCGCCTATAACGAAAACCGCGAGGATGTGGAATAATAAAAAGGCGACAAAAAAAAATTTAAAATAAAAGGGGGGGAGGGGGCGGGTGTGGGGTGTGGGATTGGGGACCTTTAAATAGCATTACACAAAGACCTTCCCATCTGGGTCATAAGACTAGAAGGCGGCCTTTTCAAAAGAAGGCCGGGGAAAAACAAAAGGCTCCCTCTTGGAGAGAGTCCCCAAGTAGGAGAGAGAGAGAGAGAGAGAGAGAGAGAGAGAGAGAGAGAGAGAGAGAGAGAGAGAGAGAGAGCCATATGTCAAGCAAGAGAGGAGGAAAAAGAACCCTCTCGTTCCACACAGAAGAACTCTGAGCCGCGGAACCTGAAGCACTTTTGGACGTTCTAGCCATCTGTTCGGTCGGTGCTGAAAACGTTCCACAAGAGCTTAATGGTGCTATAAACGCTTCTATAAGTTTAACGGTACTGTTAACGCTTCACATAAGCTTAATGGTACTGTAAATGTTGTTCATGAGCTTAATGATCCTATTGACGTTCCACACGAGCTTAATGATGCTATAAACGTTCCACATAAGCTTAAAGGTAAAATTAATGTTTCACATAAGCTTAATTATACTGTAAACGTTGCTCATGAGTTTAATGATGCTATTAGCGTTCCACATAAGCTTAATGATACTATAAATCCACATAAGCTTAAAAATACAATAAACGTTTCACATAAGAATGCTATTACAGACGTTGCCCAAAAGCTTAATGATGCACAGGATATGATAAGAACCTTTTCGTGTATGTAAATCTTGGTATGTAGTTAAAAATCCGCTTAAGCTTAAGCTTCACGAGGATCACTGTCCTCATGTTCAATTGACCTTCCACACAAGCTTGATGATAACGTCAACTTTCCAACCAAGCTTAACGATACAAAAAAACGTTTCTCCTAAGCTTAATGACACAACTAATGTGCCACGTGAAGTTGTTGTTATTGTTAACGTTTCGAATCAGCTTAACGACACAACAAGTCTCAGCGATAAATTTCAAACGACTCCCAAGGACGAAATCTTGAGTAATGTATCTAAAGCTTTCCCTATTACTACTCTTTTTGCATTTTAATATTTTTTGTTTCTGTTTTTGTTTATTAATTTTTTTTCGATAAGTCGGATCTCTTCTTTCTTTATTTCACTTCCTCTTACTTCTCCCTAATGAACACCATATTCTTTGGAAGCTTGAATTTCGAGTCAGTGGCCCCTGTGGGCTTGTCCCTGGTGAATGGATTTTATCTACGGAATAATAATAATAATAATAATAATAATAATAATAATAATAATAATAATAATAATAATAATAATAATAATAATAATAATAATAACTACTTCACATCAGCGGTTTATAATTCCCTCTAAATTAAGAATCACATTGTTTGTGGACCATAATTCAACAAAGCTCAAAATTGTATATATACAGCAACACAGGATTACGATTCCAGTTTCTTCCATACAATAATTTTTTTGTATTTTTCTTTATTTTTAAGAATCTTAAAAACCGCAGCGTTTGATTGATCTGGTTTCTGACATCTTTTGAAAGACATTTTTTTAAAGGGGCCTTAGTTTCCGAGAACAGGAACACCCATCTATTCTCAGGGACCTCCTTATAGTACAAAGATTTCGGAGAATTATCTGAACCGGAGCACGGCATTGAATTGGGGAAGTTTACATTTAATCATTTAAATTATAAATAAAAAAGCAAAAAATGCACAGAAGTTTCTTCGGCGCAATCGAGTTTTCTGTACAGCGTATAATCAAGGCCACCTAAAATAGATCTGTCTTTCGGTTGTGTCGGTATAATGCTGTAGGAGCTGCGGCCCATGAAACTCAGCCGGGCGTGGTGGCCTGCCCTATATCGTTGCCAGAGGCACGATTATGGCTAACTTTAACCTTAAATAAAATAAAAACCTATGAGGATAGAGGGCTGCAATTTGGTATGTTTGATGAGTGGAGGGTAGATGATCAACATACCAATTTGCAGCCCTCTAGC
>NC_089748.1:51343597-51348597 GCF_040412425.1 Macrobrachium rosenbergii
CAGAGAGAAAAAGTTTATAGATATGATAGATTAAAAATTTATACTTCTGATACAGACAATTTTTTATAGGTCTGATAGATAAAACGGTCATACACTCTGATAGAGAAAATGCTTATAAATCTGATAGATAAAAAGTTTATACACCTGATAGAGAACATTTTTATAGATCTGATAGATAAAACGTTTATGCTTCTGGTACAGAAATATTTTATAGATCTGATAGATAAAACGTTTATAAACCTGATAGAGAAAATGTTTATAGATCTGACAGATAAAATGTTAATAAACCTGATAGAGAAAATGTTTCTAGATCTGATAGATAAAATGTTTATAGACCTGATAGATAAAATATTTATAGATCTGATAGATAAAACGTTTTTACACCTGATAGAGAAAATGTTTATAGACCTGATAGATAAAACGTTTACAGATCTGAGAGATAAAATGTTTACAGATCTGATAGATAAAACGCTTATACGCCTGAGAGAAAATGTTTATAGATCTGATAAAACGTTTATACATTTGACAGAGAAAATGTTTATAGATCTGAAAGATAAAATGTTTATACACCTGATAGAGAAAATATCTATAGATCTGACAGATAAAATGTTTATACACCTGATAGAGAAAATATCTAGAGATCTGATAGATAAAACGTTTATAGACCTGATAGAGAAAACGTTTATATCTGATAAATAAAACGCTTATACACCTGACAGAGAAAACGTGTATACATGTATGGAACAGGTTAATTTTCTATCTGATGAATTACACGACACTCGAACCTTCAAGCTTCGTGTATGTAATATACCCGTAAAAATATGAAAAATCAAGTATGTAAGTCTGTAAATTGTAAATAATTCATGCACCTTCATGTAAATATATCATTAACTCGCTACAATTCCAGTGAGCTGAACTGTTTTCCCATAATGCATCAGGGTAAAACGGTAAATGATTTTCCCTAAAGAGATGAATCGAAAACCAGACACATCATTCACAGACAGAGTATTCAAATTAAGCCATTTCTGACAAATACGAACAAGTAAACAACGCCAGAGTAAACAAGCGAACAAAGCGAAGCGAAATCGAGAGTAAATGAGTCCTAACTCATTATGTTTAGGAGCCCTAAACTCATTATGAGGAGTATTCTCATCTTTCCAAAATTAATTTGCACTTCAAAGGGATTTGGTCGGAATGAGCCTCTCTGGGGTGTTCGGCCAATAATTAATCTCTGAACTACTTCTTCTCCTTCCTCTTCCTTTCCTCTTCTAGATATGAGGCAAAGTAGTACACGGTAACCCGAAACCAGGGACTATAGCAACATTCACTTTTGGAATGTTCCTAATGTAGAATATATCTCTAATTTCTGGCATCTAAATTTATAGAAGTCATATACATTTAACTATAATCCATATGCATCACTCACTTCAAAAGATGTTCTGACTTGTCCTTATCTATTAAACTACGATGCCTAAGCCTAGATTGTAAGTCTGCATTTAATACAATCATATATATATATATATATATATATATATATATATATATATATATATATATATATATATATATATATATATATATATATATATATATATATATATATATATATATATATATATCATACATTTATATATAAATATATATATATATATATATATATATATATATATATATATATATATATATATATATATATATATATATATATATATATATATATATATATAATTCATTCTATAATATCGTAATATTCATTGACTTGTAGTACACGGTAACTCAGAACCAGGGAATATAGCATCATTCGCCTTCAAACTATTCTAAAGGTTATAACTATTAAACCTCTGATACCTAAATTTGCAGAAGTCATAAATTTAACCACAATATATATTTTTTTTAGTCATTACAGGGAATATCGTAATATTCATTGTCTTGTAGTATTACGGTAAATCAGAACCAGGGAATATAGCATCATTCACTTTCTGAATATTCTAAAGGTCATATCTGTTAAACTTCTGATGTCTAAATTTATAGAAATCATACATTTAACTACAATCTATATGGTTTTTAGTCATTACAGAGACATATTCATTGCCTTAATATTCACTTTCTGAATATTCTACTACATTCCTAGCCAACTTTTAATGCCTAAATATGTAAAAAGTTATTTATCTTACTGTAACTTTTATATTTATTTACCTATTAGAGCAGTGACTTCTAAATTCCAACCCTTTAACCTGTAGCTAAAGTAGAATCTCAGATTTGTTCATCCTTCATTTTATTCCATACATTTCACAATAAACATTTGAGAACCTATTTCATTATGATCCAAACAGCACAATAAATTGATTTTAATTAAGTGTGTATGTGTGTGTGTGTGTGTGTACGTAGATACTGATGTTGCAGTATCACAAGTATAATACATTATTATACTGTCTTTAAGAGGTACGCGCATGAGGCATATATTTACATTTGTTTTTAAATCACTATTTAATATTAACACGGCTTTGGGGTCGGACACTAACCAAAGTTCTGATATCATGGAACACTCTATGGATAGGCCACTCTTTGCTAGCCTCTTCTCCCACCCTCCAACGGGAGGGCTGATAACACGGACACCTTGGGGATAGGCCACTTTTCACTAGCCTTCCTCTCTCTCTCTCTCTCTCTCTCTCTCTCCTTTAAACAAAGGTCTAATAATGTAAGTTACCTTCTGAATAGGAAACTTTCTTACTTTTCTTTCTTTCCTTCAAAGAAGGTGTAAAAAATGGGAACAATCTTTTGTATATATATATATATATATATATATATATATATATATATATATATATATATATATATATATATATATATATATATATATATATATATATATACATATATATATATATATATATATATATATATATATATATATATATATATATATATATATATATATATATATATATATATATATATATATATATATATATATATATATATATATATATATATATATATATATATATATATATATATATATATATATATATATATATTCATAGTAGGCAAAGTACAGAGTGTAATCGATACTCCTAATTTCTCATAACCACCTTAGTGCAAACTGCATTTTTTCAGTAGGGTCATTTTATCAGCCTTACTATTCAACAGCCTCTCTCTCTCTCTCTCTCTCTCTCTCTCTCTCTCTCTCTCTCTCTCTATCTCTCTTTTGCATTCTCTTTATACCTGTCTTCCACTGCTAAAATTTCTTCCCCATCATCAATTTTTTGGTTGCTTCCCTTCTCTCTCTCTCTCTCTCTCTCTCTCTCTCTCTCTCTCTCTCTCTCTCTCTCTCTTTTGCCCTCTCTTTATACCTGTCATTCACTTCTAAAGTTTCTTTCCCATCATCACTTTTTTGGTTGCTTCCCTTCTCTCTCTCTCTCTCTCTCTCTCTCTCTCTCTCTCTCTCTCTCTCTCTCTCTCTCTCTCTCTTCCTTTTCATTCTATTTCTCCTCTTACGCTACCGTTTCTCCTCTTCATCATTTGCCCTCTTCCAACACACCCGCCTCCTTCCCCATATCTTGGCCAACATTCCTCGCATACCTTCGCAAACAAATTATACCAGGCGGCCTGCCCGGTAATACAAGCGAGCGCGAGCGTACACACATACATACACACACACGCACACAGAAGTACGCACATGGAAGACCGTGTGTATAAGCACACAAAATGTTATACATTAGCAGACTGCATCCTTGTAAGAGTTTGTGTGATCGTAAATACAAATGTATATGAAAGGAAGTCTGTCTATATGATTTATAAACACGTATTCAGTAACATAAACACACACACACATACACACACGTACATGGAAGACCGTGCGTATAAGCACACAGTATTTTATACATTACCAGTGACTGCATTCTTGTAAAAGAGTTTGTGTAAACGCGTATGAACGAAAGTCTGTGTGTATGATTTATAAACACGTACTCAGTAACATAAACACGTGCACACATGTACATGGAAGACCGTGTGTATACGCACAGAATATCATATACATTAGCAGTGATTGCATTTTTCTAACTCGTATGAATGGAAGACAGTGTATTAAATTTATATACACTAACTCATTAACATAAACACACACACATGAACGACCGTGTGTATACGCATTCAGTACCATATACATAAGTAGTGACTGCATTCACCTACAAAAAGGGTTTCATATAAGCATACACCCAAACATACACATGCATGGATGTTCGTGTATACAATTTATACACACTCAGGAACATACGGGTAACCAAATAAACAGCATTCTATCTGCACAGCATTTGTTTACGAAACAAGAACAATAAGTTCTGTTATTCTATTTGTTATCAATCCGTCACGTTACCATCCGTTGCTTCATTCATATTTTTCTGCCTCTTTCTTATCCTGAAGCAAAATGTATAAAAACGGGGAAATATTAACGCTTCATTCAGCATTCAGCCGGGTTTCTTTCATCTTTCATTCTCGCCGATAAATAGTGCTTCAGTCAAGAGAAGAGAAGAGAAGAGAAGAGAGAGAGAGAGAGAGAGAGAGAGAGAGAGAGAGAGAGAGAGAGAGAGAGAAACTGTATATTTTTATTAGATACAGTTGCATCACAGTGTCTGACGAGGTCCGAAGGCAAATTCAGTGGGAGATAACTAGGATTTTTTTTATTTAGAATCTCGTAATTTTCTTATAAATGTGGTGGTTTTTCTTTTATTTAGAATCTAGTAATTTTCTTATTCTTTTATTTAGGATCTCGTAATTTTCTAATAAATGCGGTGGTTTTTTTCTTTTATTTAGAATCTCGTAATTTTCTAATAAATGCGGAGGTTTTTCGTTTATCTAGAATCTCGTAATTTTCTCATAAATGTGTGGTTTTTTCTTTTATTTAGAATCCCGTAATTTTCTAATAAATATGGTGGTTTCTTCTTTTATTTAGAATCTTGTAATTTTCTAATAAATGCGGTGTTTTCTTCTTTTATTTATAA